>NC_056728.1:1949728036-1950000536 GCF_019279795.1 Protopterus annectens
GTAGAATAATTAGGGTATTGCAGGGTATACTTGAGGACATTCACCAGTACATGGAAATTCTGGAGGCAAGTGACAATGCCATAATTATTTTCATGCACAGCATGGTTGTACACATGGCTTATGTCATCCTCCCTGTGCATACTAGGAGAGAATTTCCAGACACACATTGGAGAAATGAGGGAATGTCCAAATGTAAGGTGGATGAGTAGGCTGGGCACCACATGCATCTCAAAAGTGTGCTACAGACAGTCATGAGGATTCACACAAGAAGAAGGTAGCCAGGTCTTTTGGACTTCCACAACATGTGGGAAAACCTCTGAGTCAAGGTCGTGCAGCACTGCTTAGTCAATGCCAAGATGTTCCCAGGCATTCAGTAGATAATGTCATCACAGGAACTCAGCATCAACTTACATGCCAGCAGCTGTTCGAGATCTATGGGACCATAAACCAAACTATCTCTGGTGGACACTGTATATGCCACCTTTCAAATATATCTGAAATTTCAAACATCAGTATCACAGACAGTACTTTCCCACTAGCCCCTTACCAGACAGAGCCAATGATGCAGTTATTCCTTGCATCTAAAAAGAGTAAACAGATAATACCAAGGTAAGAAAGACAGGGAAAACAACAAATTTGTGCACAGTTAATTTCAACATACTCTGTTCTGGACACTACAGTGAAACAATCTCATCATAGCTGCTGCACAAGTTTCATAATATTTGACTTTCTACATTTCAATCAAAGTCTGCCAGTACAAATGGGTTTTGTTTAACTTACCCTACAACGCTGTACAAATGATGTCTGATAATATATTATAAAAAGAAATAAATAACATTTTTCTTCATATGTGGCAAAATGTCTGATGTACAGTAGTTTGGGCCAACCAGGCACCAGTCAGCATAACCTACAAGTTACACTGCGTGCATCAAGTATTAGTTGAGTGAGATTTTTGCACTTTTACTAAGTGAATGTCAGATTTTATTGTTGTGGATTAGATACAACTTCTTCACCTGTGCGACCATATATCAGGGCTGTTGAGCTACTGCTATTGGTTTACAAACATCGTTATTGTCACTGGTAGGATGAGTGATAGAGGGAGCTGCACTGCCAGTACTGGCGACTGGCTTTGGCAATTCTGCAACAGACTGATCTGTGAATATGAACCAGGTGGTGCACATCCTTCATGCAGTAGCAGGGTCATATCGTAAGGCACCCCCTGATTCATCCAGGCAATGCAAAATGGGATTTCAGCGGGCTAAACATTCGTTCGGTGACAATCAGTGTCTGGGACAGGGTGGTGCTGAAATGCCTCTCAGCAGTTCTTTGAGGGTTATGGACCGGTGTCATTAGCCAGGGTTCAACTAGGCAGCCTACATCACCTGGAAAACAAAACAAAGAGGGGACATACAACAAAAAAGGGGGGATTACTCAGTACTGCTTATACCAATCTATAGTTACAGAAATTATTACGGTTATCAACAGTATTAGTTTGCATTCACCAAATAGGTGACCATGAGGAATCCTACAATTTATTATTTTATTTATTGCAATTTGTTTACCAGAATGGTCCACTGGGCCATGAGGAGCCCATTTTCAATGGAGTCCTGGGGAGAAAAGTTCCATTAATACAAAGCAATCAGTTACAAAAATTACAAACATAACAGCAGTTGCGGAGTTTACAAAATACTTAATAAGGCATTAGACAAAAAACATAGTATCAATTATAGCAATTAGGTAGTGTTAGAGGGAGAAAGTACCTGAAAAATTATCATTGCAATCAAGTTAATAGTATAAAGATAACTAGTACCATCAGCAAATTCTAGGCTAAGGAGGCTGTAAAGAGATAGAGAGGAATGGTAGTAATGGATATTATGTTGGATGGGAGCAAGAGCATTCCCATTGTGAGATTAGGTGTGAGTGAAATAACGTTTTAAAGATAGAGAGACTGTTAGCGGTACGGAGAAGGAGTGAGAGAGAATTCCAATGACGTGCTAGACAGAAGGAAAGAAGATGTTTGCCTGGAGGGCAGGCAGGTTTATGTAGTTTGATTACATTTTGGATGTTAGAATGTAGGCATCTGTTAGGAAGGTGCATTTGGAAGGTAGAGGCAAGGGAGGGGCTGAAGATAAGTTTGTGTGCTTGGATGAGGTGAACATAGGTAAGATAATTGGGCAGTTCAAACCAGTTGACTTGGCACAGGGAGATGCAGTGATGAGTATTAGATCTGTGGCCAGTAGCAAATTTTGAAATTTTATAGTAACAGAATGAGAGTTTTGATTTGAGGGAGGATTGCGGATTGGTAAGGATGGAGGCACCATACAGGAGAGAAAGGATAAGGCATGTGTTAGCAAGTATGAGTCTGGCGGAGGGAGAAATGAAACGGTTATGGCGATAAAGCATACCAAGATTCTTGTTTATTTTTTTGATGTTTGCATTAAGATGGCTATCAAACTTTAGTTGGTCATCAATGAGAATTCCTAAGAGTTTAGCAGTGGAGACTGTTTCAAGAGGAGTGTTATTTTGGCTGGTGATAGAGAAAGAGTTTTTATCTAGGGTGTTATTTTTTGAGGGGTGAAGTATCATTTGTTTAGTTTTGGCTGCGTTTAGTGCTAGATAGATGTCTAGCATCTATTGTTCAGTAGAGTAGAAGGCATTTTGGGTTAATTTTGTTAATGAAGAAATGGAGGTTGCCAAACAGATTATTGTCGAGTCATCTACATATTGGGTGAGGTTAGCATTAGGGATGTCATGGTAAAAGTCATTAATGAAAATGTTGAATAGAACGGGGCCTAGAACTGAGCCTTGGGGCATGCCAGTGGGGGTGTTTTGGAATGATGAAATAGATTTTTTCCATTTAACTGCTTCTTGCCTATTTGATAGGTAACTGGTGAACCAGTTAATGGAGGAGTAAGACAGATTTAGTTTAGATAGCTTAGTGAGAAGGAGGTTATGAAAGATGGTGTCAGTGGCTTTAGAGAGATCTAAAAGGAGGATAGATACAGTATGACCAGAGTCGCAGGCTTTGTTGACTGTTTCTAGGAAAGAGAGATGGGTGGTTGTGGTAATATGGCCATGCTGGAATCCATGTTGGGTAGGAGTAAGAAGGTTATAATTTGTAAGATAGGGTTCTAATTGAATGTGTATGCATTTTTCAAAAAGTTTTGAGATAGGTGACAAGATAGCGATGGGACGGAAGTTAGAAATTGCATTATTGTTACCTCCTTTATGGAATGGAATAATATAAGCCTTTTTCCAGAGCTGAGGAACATGGCATTCTGAAACTGATCAATTTATTAGGATGCAGATAGAGAAGGCAATGGCTTCTGCAGCTATCTTTAGGAAGCAGGAGGGTATTTCATCGGGGGCATTAGAGCAAAGTTTCAGCTTTAGAAGAATTTTTTATGGTAGAGATGGGGATAGGGTTCATAGAGAAGGGAAGAGGTCGAGTGGCAGATGTACTGGAGGAGGAGGGGTTATTTGAGGATTGATCTGAGGAAGCAAGGTTATTAGTGAAGGATGATGTTAGTTTGGATATGGAGTCAATAAAAAAAAAATGAGTTGAATTGAGAAGCTAACTCTGAGTCAGAGGCATTTGGGTCAGGGCAGGGGTATTCTTTTTTATCTGGATTGAGAAGAGAGGAGATTCCATCCCAGAATTTTTGAGGTTATTGTTGTGATGAGTTTGGAGGGTGGAAAAGTAGGCTTTGCAATCAGAGTAAATTTATTTATTTTTTATTTTACATTTGTTGACCAGGATAGTCCGACTGGATATATGTCCATTTTCAGCGGAGGCCCGGGGAGAAAAGCTCCACATACCAAAACAGAGACTGTACATACATCACTGAGTGATAAACTCAGGCAGACATGTTTAGAAAAATATAGACAAAGAATACAGGCAGATATCGATATACACAACGTGCAGACTTACATCTGACTGGCAGAGATGTATCAGAAAATGTGAACATAGAATACAATCAGATTTCATAATTCACAATGCTTAGACATCCAAATGCTATGAGGAATAAATACTTGGCTAAACAGCAGGTTGAGTAGCAAGATATGTATTAGTGAAGCTGTTAGTCAGGTGTAGAACAAGAGCACAGCCAATGAGATGTGAGGTATTTTTTCATTGTCTTTTAAATAGGGGTAGTGAGGTTTCCTTGGTAATGGTAGTAAGGAGTAGATTCTAGATTTTACTGGTTGAGTTGGCAAATATAACATAGCCTGCAGAGTTGTTGGATTTTTGGGTCAGTATCAATAGTTTATCAGCTGAGTGTAATGGCCTGGGGGCACTACGAGGGGAGTTATCAGGTTGATGGAGTATTTTATGCACTACTATAAGCTGGTTGAACTGTAGAAGGGTAGGATACTCTAGCCATCCCAGTGCTTTGAGGTTCTGGCAATGGTGGGTCCTAACAGCCATTCCAGTAGTGAATCTGGCTATATGATTGTAACATCCTGATAATTTGTTGAGACTGGTTTGTATAGGTTGCTGAATACAGGGGAGGCATACATAAGGGTAGAGAGGAGGTGTTTTCTTGCAATAGCTGCCCTAGCTAGGGGGTGAGGAAAGGTTCGGCTCTGTACAGGGAGCCAAGTTTTTTGTTGATGGACTTAATAGTGTGATTTACATGTTTATCAAATCTAAGGTTGTTGTCTATTATGCCTAGAAGCTTTGTATGTTCATCAGGGGAGATAATGGTGTCATTGCTAGATTTGATGTTGAAGGAGGGAGGAGAAATTCTACAGTTAGGGGAGAAAAGTAGTAGCTTGGTTTTGTTAGGATTTAGAAGCAAGTGGCTATTAGTTAGCCATAGTTCTAGCGTGCTGAAAGTGGTCTGGGTGAGGGTTTGAAGTTGTGTAGGAGAGGAAACGGAGCATATTAGCGTTGAGTCATCTGAATATTGGATGCAGGTGTCTCCTGGGATGGTGGTATGCAGATCGTTGATAAAGATAGAGAAAAAAAGGGGACCTAGTATGGACCCTTGTGGGACACCTAGGGTTAGAGGAAGTTGGGATGACAGCTTGCTCTGCCATAAGGCAGCCTGCTGTCTACTGTTTAGGTAGGAGTGAAACCATTGTATTGCGTGTTGGTCTAAACCAATGGTTTGTAGGGTATTGAGCAGTAGCTGATGGTTGACCATATCGAAAGCTTTTATAGTATTTAAGTCAGATTATTTAATTGATGGTATTTATTTCGCCTGAAGAAGCCTTGAAGGTGAAAGTTTTACTTGGGAATTTGAATTAAACTACCTGTTATTTTAGAGTGTTTCCAGTTTTCTTTTTTTTTTTTTCGGATTTGTACTTGTGACTGAGAACTGGTTAACTGCCTTTCAGCTGTGTTTTATGGAATATATTGAAAGCTTTTGAGAGATCTAGGAAGAGTGCTGAAGATAGTTTGTTGTTGTTACGATGAAGATTGATGGCATTAGAGAAAGATAGAAGAGCCGTGGTGGTACTGTGGAATGGTCTAAAGCCATGCTGAGAGTCAGCAAACTTTCCGTTTTGAATAAGAAAGTGCATGATTTGTTTGTGTATGCATCTTTCCATGATGTTAGCTAGTGGTGAAAGAATTGCTATAGGTCTAAAGTTAGATAATTCTGTGGAACCTCCTCCTTTATGGAGAGGTATAACATGTAATATTTTCCATATTGCTGGGATGGATCCTTCTGAGATGGATCTGTTGATCAGAATAGAAATGGGAAGTGCTATGGCACCAGCTGCTTTTTGAAGATATAAAGCTGGGAGGTGGTCGGCAGCTAGTGTAGTAGGTTTTAGCTTTCTGAGTAAAGTCCCAATCAGGTTGGTAGGTATGGTTTGAAAGCTAAAGGTAGGTTGTGTGCTGGGTGGATCAGGGCTAAATGTGCCAGAGCTGGTGTTTGTGTCCGATGGAGTGAGATGGGTAGCTAGAGACTTGATAGTTTCAGTAAAGAAGGAGTTGAAGCTGTTTGCAATTTCTAGAGGGGATTTATCAAGGGGCAGCTGATGGGGTAGGAGTGGTGGAACGGCCTGGGTGAAGAAGCTTGTTAATACCAGCCAAGAACGTTTGAGGTTTTAGCTGATATTTTTCTTGTTTGAGGGTGTAATGATTTTTTTTTTTGTCTAGAATGACAGATTTTTTGGTCTGATTCCACAGCTTCTGGTATTTTACTTGGTCCATAGGGGCTTTGGTAACATGCCACCTAGCCCAGGCGTTGTTTCTTAGTTTAATTTTGGTTTTTGTTTCTTTAGATAGCCACGGTGCAACTGTGGCTTTTACATGGATGGTATGGGTAGGAGCATGGTGTTTAAGGATAGCCAGAAATCTGGTATTGAAGTACTGAACTGCTTTTTGTAATGGGAGTCATTTCAAGACATTCCAATTACATGCTTTGAGTTCATTTTGGAAGTTGTCAAGGATAAAGTTCCTGACGTTTCTTATAGTTTTGTTAGTGGGCTGGTTGGGAATGTCAGCTTTAAGCCTAATAATATAGGTAAAGCAGTGATCACTTAGATCATTGGGTAATGTACCTCAGTTGTACTTTTGGGGGTGGCTGTTAATAAGTATCCAATCAAGGATACTATCTTTGACTCTATGTTTGCTAAATCTGGTGAGGGTGGCAATGAGTAAACCTGTGGAGGTTTAAATGGGTGGAGGCAGTTTCAGAGAGACAGGCATTTCAATCAGTGTTAAAGTCCCCCAAGACAATGGTTTCCTGGGAATAGTTAGAAGCTAGCTAATGTAAGATATTTTCTAGAGTATTATCATTCCTGCCAAGTGGAATATTAATGCAGACAATGTATCTGCATTTATTTTTGTTTATTATTAGTTTTGTGATGAGAATTTCTGCATTGCCAAACTGGGGTGGATGTTGGGTGTCAGTTGTTATTGTTAGGGTAGACTTGTATACAGCTATCTCATCACCTTTCCTGGAGATCCTGTCCAGTCTAAGGATGTTGTACTGTGGGTGGCTTATTTCATTATCTTTGGTTATTGGTTTTAGCCAGGTTTCTGTGAGGCTGAGGATATCAGGGGAGTGAACAGCTAAGAGACCATGTAGGCTATGGATCTTGTTGTTTAGGCTTCTGAGGTTGAGATGACAGATGAGAAATGAGTTTGGAAGTCTATCAATCTGGGTAGTACATGTTGGGTTGTTAGATGGTATGCTTGGGTCTACTGTTGTGGATGGGCCAAGGTTGGGGTGGATGTCTCCATCCTTCATAAGATTAATTTTTAAGTTGCTTATGAGTCTTAAAAATTTGTTTATGATTTTTTCATAGCTTTTGGTTTTTTAAGCTAATGTAGTGGTATTTAGTCAGGTGATGGTAATTGGGGGGGGTGAGGAATTAGGAGAGGGTGTGGTTATGTGGTGGATAAACTTATTAAATGCTGGGCTGGTGTTTGTTTGAGGGTTTGGGTATTGGATTTCAAGATGTACATATTCATAGGAGCTTAGGTGATAAGGAATGAATAGAAGGGGTACTAATGGTAGCAGCATTAGTGTTTTAGCTGTAGTCATAATAAATTACTAGGGTAGGGCCTGCATTGAGTGTATGTGGTGGATAAAAGATTCTAGAGAATAGAATAGTTATGGGTGGGTTAATATGGATAGTGGGGTGGTTAGAGTGTGTATTATTGTACTAGGAGTTTGCTGGGTTCTTGGAGCATGTGTAGTTGGTTAGCTAATTAAGAGGGCATGCCAGTGGTACTAAAAAATGTAGTAATACCGGGGGCAAGTGGGATATGGGGGCAGGGTGGGGCGCGGAGTGAGCGAAGTGGGGCTAAACCAGTAAAGCAGATGCCTAGAGGCAGCATGTGCAGGTATGAGCTACAAACATGCTTTTTTGTTTCTTTTTATATGCCCAATACTCTGTTCCTAGGCCCTACTGTTAAAACCTTCACAGTTCCCTCCCTGCTTCTGTTTATTGAGAAATGCACTGTTTGGATGTGCAGAGCACACTACGCTCATCTGTTGAACAGTAGAAAGCACTCTGTTTTTACCTTAATTGGGGAAGAAAGAAGGTTACAGGAAAGTTTAACCCTTCCAACCTAATGCTTATCAGCATAAACAGATTACAAGCAGGAGTAATGGGGACATTCATCAGTGCTTTTTTGGACCCAGTTTGTTAGGTTTACAGGTGGCAAGGTATTTTAGTGGATACCGACCTTATTAAAACAAGTTCTGTGGTGGGGGGGAGTCTTCTGTACTTGTTGTTATTCCTGGAATGACCCTATATGCTTTTACAAGCCTTTCAGGGGAGGCAAGGTAGGAACACCTAGAGATGGGATATGATTATTAGTACTATACCAAAAACAGAGGTAATGCATTCAAACGTTCAGTAAACATGATTATTAAACAAGTCCACGTGCACCTTTTAATATTAGCAAACAGCAACACTCTTTCCTATATATCTGCCTTAAGGGCTCAGTTAATATTCATTATTTCTGTCCGTTATCAATGCTACACTACTTGTTAATTATTTCTGTCCCTTATCAATGCTACACTACTGAGAACAGACCGCTTAGTCAATGCAAATGACAATAAATGGATACAATATCAACAGCAGTTTGCGAGTAATTTGTAGCAGCTGGTACCAATAAACATGCCTTAATTCATCAAGGTTTCAGTTTGGAGTAAATGCAGTAAACAGTTAGTTCATTCAGCTCAGATAAAGAAACAAGAATTAGATACATAAGTATGTGAACATACCTCAGCCAACTGGGATCTGATGCACTGGTTAATTTGAAAATGGCTGGACAGGTAGGTGATTATGTTACCTCTGATTACCTGAGAGAGGGGGAGGTGAAGGGCTTGTGGAGTGTTTTGTAATCATTAAGGGAAGTGCTAGTTTTAGTTTTGTGGTAGTGTTTCCAAGCTTTATCATGGAGTCGCATGCTGGCTCAGATATTCTTTGTTAGTCAAGGGACGGAGTTATTTTTAATGCATTTTGTTTTCCAGGGAGCGAACAAGTCTAATAAGTTTAAGAAGGTTTTATTGAAGTAAGCAACAGCATTATCCAAGAGCAGAGTTTTTAGTGGGTTCCAGTTGGTTCTTTTTAGTACATCTGAAAAAGCATTGGGGTTAAAGTTTTTTAGGAATCGAGTGGAGGTGTAGGTATGGGAAAGTTGTAATGAGGAGGGAAGACGAAGGACAAAAATAGGAAGGTGGTCATCTAGTAGGTCTGGGTCTACAATGCAGGAAGAGATAGCATGGTAAGTTTGTGTGCCAAATATGGGATACAGGCACTGCCTGGATGATGGGCCTACATGTTGGTGATGCACCCCAATGCAGCAAACAATACCTAACAGTTTATGGAATTATAGCCCTTCCTGTTCCAGTAGTTCTCTCCCCATGGTCCAGATGGGGCCCGAATAGCAACATGGGTG
The DNA here is from genome assembly GCF_019279795.1 of Protopterus annectens. NCBI lineage: Eukaryota > Metazoa > Chordata > Ceratodontiformes > Protopteridae > Protopterus > Protopterus annectens. Next base: position 1,949,737,407 of record NC_056728.1, read on the forward strand.
CAATTTATTACAACAGCATTCCCAGGGAAGTGCACCATTCTGAAGAAGGTATGCACAGTACAAGCTTGGTCTTGAGATGACTTTGGAAAATATGTGTACTGGTCTAAATTTGCCAAGAGTATGTGAAGGAACTGTTGCAGTATCCTTGAAGCAGAAGCCTGTGAGATGTTCAACATGTCTTTTAGTTTGTATCCTGAAGGTTCCTATGGCAACTATAGTGAAGGCTATTGGTATCCACAGGTATAGGAAATCCACCACACCTTCCAAGTCCCCATCTCTGGGCCATATAAACTCTCCAAAGCCTGCACTCTTCCCTTGTCCACTCTAAACCTGTCCATAATTTCCTGGTCAGCAACATTCAGATTAGTTAGCCTTTGCCTATATCTTTGTCTTCTCAGCTGGTAGGTACCTCAGGGCATACCTCTTTTTAGTTAGTTAGTTAGTTAATGATTTACTGACATTTGAATACAGGGAAAGTTCAACTGCGTAGGAGTCCATTTTCAGTGGAAGCACAGGGGGAAATGCTCTAAAGTATTACAAAACATTTTAAGAAATATAATTTTTACAATCTTCAAAAATAATACAAAAACATCTACTGTTTAAATAATTATACCAGATTAAATATAATATGAAAACATTAGTTAAGAATGCATGCCAGTTTATAGAGAAATTAAAAGTAAGTTAGTATAATACAAACAGGAATTGCAATACAAAGTGAAAGGAAAAGCAGGCTTATGGTATATTTGGAGTAAAAGCCATGGGGGAGGAACTGATAGAAGTAAGGAAGGGAGTGAAGAAGGGAGAGTAAGGAAGTATAAGGTATGAATAGGCACTTGTTCACATTTAGGGATACAGTTTTTTCTGGTGTTGAGCAAGAAGAGAGACAGATTTTGACTAGTAATTCTTTCAGAATTGTTTTGAAGGATGGGAGGGAGGATATTGACCTGATAGATACAAATTAGGAACTCCAGGCCATAGCAACATGGTATGAGTAAAGACAATGATCAGCAGATTTAATATGTTTGTAGATAGATAGGAGTTTTTGGTCATTGGATCATGATGACTGACTTTAAAAATAGTTGTGTAGAATGGTATGTAATGCCGGACAAGCAAATGGATGCTTGATAATTCTATAGGTGGTAAGAATCTGTGTATATGTTAGTTTATAGGGTAGTTCTAACCAGTTTGGGCTTTCTGTTGCAATACAGTGATTGGTTTGGTTCTGAAAGGGATATTTGCTACGAATTTAGTAATTTTGTTACAGCGTTGTTCAAGTTTTGATTTTTGTGATAATGGGAGCTCCATAAAGAAGTGTGGGAAAGAGATACGTAGTGCCAAGTGTAGTGTTATCTGTTTTGTTGAGAACATTTTTGACTCTATAAAGCATCCCTAATTTTTTATGAGTTTTACTTATGCCATTTTGTATATGCAAGTTTAATTTAAGATCATCAACTACTATCATCCCTAATAATTTGCTATGAGAAGTGACTTAAATGGTTGTATTTCTAAGAGCAAGTACTTTAAATTTTGTTATTTCATAAGAGAAGAATTTTGGGGGAAAAGTAGTAGTTTTTTTTGGGGGGGGGTTGAGCATGAGTTTTGAATTACAAAACCATGTTTCAGTGGCTGTTAATGCTTCCTGATTATTTTTCTGGAGGTATGCCATGTTTTCAGATGTATAAATGAATGTTGTCATCTGCATACTGTATTAGGGAGGCCTGTCTTGTGGATGTACAGAGGGTGTTGGTGACAATGTTAAATAAGAAGGGACCAAGGACAGAGCCTTGTGGCACATTGGTGGTGACTGGGAGGTATGGAGAGAGAGAGTGGAGTGTCATTTTACTGATACCTATTGGACAGATAGCTTTGGAACCATAGAAAGGTGGGCTGTGAGTGACCTGATGACATTTGAAACAGATGTTTGCTGTGACAATCTGTGTTGAAGGCTTTAGACAAGACTAGAAATAATGAGAAGACTACATTACCATTATCTCTAGATTTATTGGAAGTATCTATATAGGTTAGAATTGTAATGTCAGTAACATGGAAGGTTGGAAGCCATGTTGTGTAGGGGTTAGGAGTTCCTTCAGGATATAGTTAAGCAATTGTTTCTTTTAAATATTTTGGAGAGGGGGGGATAAGATTGTTATAGGTCTAAAGTTAGTAATGTCTGTTGAATTTCTTCCTTTGTGCAGAGGGATAATGTGTGATTTTTTTCAGAGATAAGGAATGTGGGATTCCTGGATTGACCTATTTATAAGGATTGCGATAGGACAAGCAATGCTATTGGCTTCTATTTATAAGTACTCACTTGAAAGGTCATCAACTGAAGTAGAGCATGGTTTGAGTTGTACAAGAGTAGTTTTGTATAGAATATAGGCACAGATTTGAAGGTAAAAGTGGATGTAGTGATATATGGTTTTGGGCAGGGTTGAGATTAGATTTTGCTGAATCCCTAGTTAGAGATGCTACACCATCTATAAAATAAGAGCTTAATTGCATTACAGTTTTGAGTGCTGAGTTATTAGGAGAGGGGTTATGGTTAAAATTTTGGACGCAATTCAAGAATTCTTTAATGGCTGTCCAGAAATGTTTATTGTTGTGTTTGCTGTATTGCTGGTAAAGACGAAAACACAATTTGTTTGCTAAGCTTTTCAACTTCGTTTTTTGGAACTTGTTCTTATTAAACAGTGGAACCTTTACTGGTGTGTTTCCTGCTTTCATCTTGGCTGCCGTAGGATTTATTTTTATTGTTGTGTTTGCTATTATTCCAAATGTTATTATATATTTTATGTCTTCATTTATTTCCTTTTTATTACAGTTGTGGATCATTCAGAAGTTTTCAAGATATTGTGGTGATTTGTATTTTTCCCATTCTTTCCATGCTTTTTCTCTATCCTGCATTAGCATTCTAGTCTTTTTGGATAGCCAGATTCCATTATGTGCTTTAAGTCTCTTCTTTCTGGGTAGTGCAAGGCTATGTAGGATATTCAGGAAAATTATACTGAATTTATTTACATCATCATCTAAAGGGAGGATTTTTAGGAAGATCTAGTTAATAGATGATGGGGTACTTGTGGTAGTGCATTTGCTGTGGTGTGATACTAAGATCCAGTCTAATAGGGAATTTGATGTCTTTTTATAATGTGTAGGCCTATTAATTCGTTGTGTGAAACCGTATAAGCTCATGCTAGATATATTTCTTGTGGAATTGTTATACATATCCAACTTAGGATATCTTCCAGTATAGCTGTATTGTCACCAGAAGGGATGTAAAGAACAGGAATACATATTTGTTTATAAGTGTTTCTTTTCAGGAAAGTAATAAGAGGCTCTGATTAATTAAATTTTGGTAGTGGTTTGTTATAAGGGGAAATGTGGTAGTTGTTGGGAAATATTAAAGCAATAACACCACCCTTCCACTTTATATTGTCATTGCAGATGATATTATAGCCAGAAGGTATAATTCTAGACTAATTTATGCTGGGTTTATGCCAGGTTTCTGTTATAGGGGGAATATCAGGCTTATATTGGATAGCCTAAGCATGTAGTTCAACAGTTTTATTTCTCATGCTTCTAATACTTATGGCAGCAGCAAAAGTTAGATTGATGGGACAGGGGGTTGACCACTGTGGGGTTACAGTAATATGTGGAAGAGAATTGTCTTGATGTTTGGGTTGTGATAGATGGGGCTATGATTAGAGTGAATGTCTCCTAGAAGTATTTTAATATATTGAGGAATTACTGATGTTTTTTGGAGAGTATTTTCACTCTTAATTTTATTTTGGTTTGAGTTGAAATGGAGTTTATTGATCTATAATTAGAATAAAGGTAAGGGAGGTCATTAAATAGGTTTGGTGCGATGTGAGGTGAGTTTTGGGGGGTAAGGGTAGGTAGTTGGGACATAGTTGGAGAGATGTCAACAGCTAATATAGAGTCATGATAGGATAAGAGATTTCCCTGGATGAGTAGAAGAATAGAGGATAAGCTGAAGAGTAGCATGATTAAGTAAAGCTATTTTATTGATATCTGGTACTGCTAAGATGAGCTCCATAGGATGGGAGGCAGATAAGCTGGAAACAAACACAAGCATTATCAAAGATTGAAATGGTAATAGAAAAAGTGTGGCTTTGCTTTTTAGAATCCTTATATACATGGTGCAGATGTGCAACTAAAGGTGACTAGGAATTGTTTAAAGTAGGAAAGAGGTCATAATTCTGACATTATTTTGATATTGACACTTTGCCCTCAACCCCCTCCAATTCTAAAATAAATCATGCTCTGAGGTGTGCACAGATGTTTGCCATCACATCTGTGGTGGAGTAGGGTTAATGTGGTCATTACTTCTTTAATTTGCTTCACAATCTAACCTCAGAGGTGTACTCACAAGATCACTATAGCTTGCAGGGTGGTGGGGATTGTGTGATCATTATTTCTTTAATTTTCTTCACAAACATCGGAGGTGTGCACAGAAGGTCACTATAGCTTGTGTAGAGATAGTTTTCTGTCAAAGTGCAACAAACTGAAATAAATTCCAGTTTTCTCACAATCAGATATATACATATATATTAATATATACATATTTTGAGGATAAGAATAAGGAGGCATATATACACATATGTTTATATATACCTGGTGGGAACAGGTCAGAATATATTTGTGTTCTGTTTGTTCATTCGGTTTCATCCCAGCCTGACATCATTGAGGTACTGAAAATGTAGCTGCCTCTTGGTGGTAGGAATGAAGAGGTATTCTATGTATACATATGAGAGTAAACAGTTGAAAAATATGTCTGTGATCATTTGCACCTTTATTTTCATCCCAACAATAAGGCTGTCCCTGTACAAAGGGTTATTTTATTGTAACATCGCCGAAACTGAGTTCCAGTCTCTGTGAATACCCCTTTGTGAGATAGGCCCACATGATGTGGTACACAGGCTTGTTGTGATGTAAGAGCATTATAACTACAGTTCATTCTGTGCATAATACTTCTAAAGCTTTGTAGGATGAGATAAAATTGCTTAGGATGGGTGGCAAAGACATTTTAATACTTAGATTAGAAGTGCTAAGAACCCCCCACTTGATGCTTTCTGTGGGCACCCAAAATGCTAAAACTGACCCTGGACTTAAAGCATGCCTGAGTAGAACTACACCACAGTGTAAGAAGAGTAGGTAAGAAGATGGGAGCTGCAAGCAGTGCTGAAGGAAGGGAGGGTAACATTTTTGATATCACAAAATATGGTCCAATGACAAGAGGTGGTGAACCACAGAGCTGTCTGGCTATAGACTGTACAGAAAAGGCAGAGAAGAAAGAGGTTGAGGGTGGGATATCAATGGTCATAAAAGAGGGAATTAGATGTGAGGTCATAGAGGAGGAGGAGGAGGAAGAAGATCAAACCACAAAGTTATCAGCATAGCAGGCATTGCAAGAACTTAGTATAACTGCTTTGATAGTTAAGTTAGGTGAATGGGGAAGAACTGATGAATCAGTACAGTGTCTTGTCTTGTTCTCCCCCTCCATTTTCTCCTTCTCCTTCTCTGATGTGTTTGGATGACAAGAGTGGAGTATGAGGAAGAGGTTATGGGAGCTTTGAATATGCCAGAACCAGACTGTTGTGGAGAAGGAGCAGGGGTTGTATAAGGTATTGGACCATGAGTTATTCAGCTAGCTGGTGTGAGACTATACTGCAAACTCGGTGATTATGGATGTGCTTGTAGCAGTGACAGAAGGGATTCTGGTAGTCAACAAAGATCATGCCACTCTGTGGTTTACAGTAAGGTATGAAGGATAGGACTACAAGCACAAAGATGGTGGAACTAGATCTTAGAAGAATAGATTATGCTGAGTTGCAGGAGAGTCAAGATTGAATTAGGATACTGGGAGCAAAGTGAAGAAGTAAACTTGCTATGGAAATGCACCAGGGAAACAGTACTCTGAGCTGCAGAGAAGTATGTAAAGAAAAAAATATATTAACAGGAAAACCCCAGCATGGTTACATAATTACTACAAAAGATAGAGCCTACTTGTACAATACAAGGGTCTATATTACATTGCCGAAGTTCTGTAACTCCAAAAACCTAATGGTTGAACCATTATGTTCAAAGCTACAGAACTTTGACTATGTAAAAAGAATAACTACACAACATATAAAACAATAACTTGTTGTAAGCAGGGGGGCAAACCCCCCTGCACTCCCCACACCCCCCGCTACTTAAATATACCAAATCCAAGATCGCACCGCACTGAAGTGAATGGAAACCTCTGCTTATGGAGATTTCCATTCAAATGCTCAAACTTTTACAAATTCGAATGTATGGTCTCGACTTGTAAAAGTTCAATTACGTGATAGAAACCCCAATAAAAGGACATTGGCAAAAGTGAAATAAAGACAGTGAGGATGGCAAAGGTATAAGATAAAGAGAGCTGGATGAAGTGATCAGGAAGAAGAATGAAAGCTTCTTTTAGAGATACAGCAGAAAGAAGGACGGGAGGGAGGAATACACCTGCATAGGCTGGGCAGAGATACAAAGAAGATAATAGATGTCCTGGAAAAAGCAGAAGTACTTTGCTTTAGCCTTCACAAACAAAACAAGAGAAATATATGCCATGTTTGGAGGCAGGAAAGGCAGAATGCAAAGAGAAGCAGACAGAAACTATGATACAAAGGGATGAGGGGGAGACGTAACTGGTTTACATTAGGGAAATAAAACACAAGGGCCTGATGGGCTATCTCACAGAATCCCCATCAATATTGTCAGAATATGGCCATATCTCCTGACAGATCTTTAACAAATCAGTGCCTAGTGTAGAACTGCCTGACATCCAGAGAACAATAACTATGGTAGCCTTTGTACAAGGGGAAGCAGGAAAAATGCTGGGAACTGAAACTTTTTTAGCTTAACAGCAGTGGCTGCAAATGTCACAGAGAGAATCTTAGGAGAAGGCTAGAAGTCTTCCTAGAAGACAATAAACTCCATTACTGCAGATAACACTGCTTTCTGACCAAAAGGAGCTGTCAAACAAACCTGATTTAGTTTTACTTCCAGTCTCATGGGATAAAAGATAAAGCTTTGACTGTCACCTCAGTGATGCAAATTTGAGGAGCAGCTCAAGATATGGTGGATCCAGGGGAAAAAAGGTAGAACTGAGTAGCTAAAACTGGCTCACTCATCCTGGAAGGGCAGAATTTTGGATGAAGTCGCTGCCTATATTCTGAACTAGAAAGTAAAGACTTGGTGGCACTTGACTTGATGCAACATAGAAGGGGAGACTTGGGCTTAGTGTTGCCAAGTTGGTGATGGTAGCACTCAGTAAGAGTATGGGGGAAGCATGGAACATGCACACACTAGTGGAGGGAGTAAAAGGCAACTGGGGGGATGTGGGTTACCAAGCCCGCCATCTATGGATATGGTTATGGCTGAGGAAAAAAATGTCCCCATAGCCTATGTTTGGATTAATATTGATGATACAGATAAAGGGTGTCCTGTAGTTTCCCAGACTGGGGAAAATTTGCCTGTGTCCTGAAATATGGACAACAACAACAAGACAGGGAGGAAATGAAGCCAAGCCCTCTGTCTATTTTGATGAAGACTCCCACCCTTGGTGATGCATAGACAAAGAGTTGCAGTCAGGAGCACAAACATCATGGCTCTGTAGATGATGGCCTCCTTAAATTGCCTCTCACATTGGTGAATCTGCAGCCAAAAACAATAAATAATAAATGAGCTTAAGACCAGTTGGAGAAGAGCTGTTGTTTGGCAGGCATGAAGAGAAAGAAACATATGGGAAAATTATCCCTCTTATGACTGATTTACAGGTCAAATAGACAGGAGAGTGACAATTGATGTGATCTACCAAGACTTCAGAAAGGCTTTTGACTTGGTCTCACACAGGCAGGTGATAGGAAAACTGAAGACGTTGGGGGATCAAAACTGAAGAAATGGACTGTTGCATGTATGAACTCATAGTAGGACACCAGGTGTCATGGTGAGAGCAACAATGGCATGTAAGAAATTGACTAGTGAAGTATTACAGAGTGCTGTCTTGGGTATAATCTTTAATGTGCTTGCCTGAGACATTTTGGAGAGAATAGAATATAGGAATAAATCTCTTCACTGTCAACACAAAGATAAATGCTGCTGTAGGGGATGTGGAAAAGTCAAAGGAATAACTTTCAAAAAGCTAATCATCTAAGAAGAAAGATAACATCCGAGGTTCATTGCAGGCAAATAAGTGCTGTACTTGGGCCACAGCTACCCTGGTGTGAAGGGTCAACTGGCTGGAAATGATGGCATTAGAGAAAGAAAAGGATCTAGGAGGTGATGATCATGCCTTAAATGGACCAAAATCACCACCAGCAGAAACAGAGAAGAAGGGCAGCAGCAGCAAAAATAAAGAATTGTGGTGTGTAATCTCAGAGGTGGAAATGTAGCTGGCTCAACCAGTGTCCCACAAACTAGCGCCCTCCTCCATGCAGATGCTACTCAATCTGTACTATCCCTTCCAGCTATTTAAGTGAAGAGCAAAAAAGTCCATTACTTTTACTAGCACACCAACCAGGTGGCCAAATACTTGGACCCCCCAAGTTCTTTCTACTCCTGCCATTCAGGTCCCATTTTATGCCCATCCCCCTATACACCTTCCTCACAGTTTAGTAAAAAAAGGCATTTTTTTTTATTTTTATCTGTAGCAAACTGCTTGCTGCAAATTGTAGCAAACAGCTGCTACAATTTTATGCCCTACATGGAGCGCTATGGCAGTCAGGTTTTAGTTTAAAAAAATCTTTAAACTGTAGCAAACACTTTTTGTCTTTAATATGTAGCAAACTGTTTGCTATGTATGTAACAAACAGTTGTTAAAATGTATACTCTGCATGGAGAACTATAGCACTCAGATTTTAGTTAAAAATCTTTTTCTCTTTAAATTGTAGCAAACTACTTGCTACAAATGCAACAAGCAGCTTATACCCTGCATGGAGCACTACAGAGCTCAGATTTTAGTTAAGGAAAAAAGATTATTTTTTTTACTCTTAAACTGCAGCAAACTGCCTACTACATTGTAACAAGTAGTTTGAAACAGTTTAAACCACACATAGAGCACTACAGTGATCAGGTTTGACAGCAAATCCAGTACTCCATGACACTTTGATTTTGTGCCCAGGACAGTTGCCCCTTTTGCTTCATCCTAGCTGTGCTACTGCTCAAGGAGATAAACTGTAGAAGCAAAGAATTAATGTTTCCCTGTATTATGTGCTGTTCTGAAGGCTAAACAAAGAAAGGAGCATCAGGTTGCTAGAATGATTCCATATGAGAAGGAAAAGAAAGGAGTACAGGATGGAGAGTAAAGAATACGACCAGAGACTACAAAAACTAGATCTCTTATCGCTAAGTAAGTCATGGTATTAGTGTATGGGATAATGTCAAAAAGATATGAAGAGGTCATGCTGAAAAGGAGTGACAGAAGTGAGATGATATGGTTTTAATCACCAAAGTGCAAGGACTTACTATTCCATGGATCTCTGAATGTGTTTGCTCACAGAGAAGGCTGTGGACTCATGGAATGGACTACAAGAAAGGGTGGTAGAGAATCAAAAAGTCAATCAAGAGGGCAAAGGAAAGGTAGTGAAGTGTCAATTGGAAATTAAGGATGGAAGAGATGTAGAGTGTTAAATGCACTAAAAGGACAGACATGATGAATGTCATCTTCTTCTGCCATCAGGCTAACATAATGTTTGTCTGCAAAAATGTCATCTAGACTCCCAAAGTAAAATTTTAACAAATAATGAGTTTTCAATTAGCAATTACAGTTTACATAATAGGCATTATTCTTATAAAATAATAAAGTTTATTTGCCTTTGGTAAAAGTAAAGTGTGTCACTTTTTTCTGCCCTGCTAGCAGCAGGATATTCATTGACCCTTGATGTAATAAGAACTATGACCTCACTAAGAGTGACATCATTGCTGCTTTGTAACAGACTCTGGTTAGCTGATGTTTCAATCTCCTTTGACTTCAGAATTAGTATTTACCCATTGATAGTGATATAATGATGGCATGAGGCATAGGGCTAGTTCTGCCTACTCTCAAGCTGACAACATAGTATTGTCATGTAGTAGATTCTTTAATTGCAAAGAGGCATACAAGGAATGAAAGAGAAACAGAAACAGAAACAGAAAAAGAGAAAGAGAAAGGACTTGTAAAGTTATAAGCTTGCAAACATCAATAACTCATAAAGTTTTAATTTCATATCACCCTGTATTACTCTCCAGTAAAATCAAGCAACAGTCTAACTATCTTCAGATTCTTTTGCTGGTTATAGTTGCATTTATTCTTCATTTTACATTCTGCCTAAGGATCCACAAAAATATTTTAGTTACTTTTTATATCCACTCACACCTGAACCATATCTTTTTATCAGACTTAAGTCAATGAGTTCTGATGTCAATGACTGAATTGTTAGCTATCAAATGACTTTAATAAACCAGTCTTCATGAAGTCCAAATTGCTAAACAAAAGAAATAAAATGTATTAAACAAAGTCCTTACTAAAATAACAATCTCCATGGTAACACTGATATCTGGTGTGAAAGAGAACTTGTTTATACTTGTTTTAGAAATAGAAATCTGTGTTCCAGCAAGTTTTCTACAGTACTTTAGTATTTCACAATACTAGCCTATAATCATTCTTTACACAAAGCTGACATTGTTGTGCCCATCTGAAAATAACAATTGGAGGAACTAGTTCTTTCTTAAATTAGCTTCTTTCATGCATGTACGTCATTCATCCAGATGTCCATTTCTAGTTCATTTGTTGGTGAAGTTTTAAAACATAGCAATATAAGTGAATGTGGATTAGTAAAAACCTGTTAATTTCTTCTCACAGTCAAAGTACACAAATAATAATAGCTTTCTTTTTACAGCTAATTAAATGAAACCAGTCAGTGTTTATTTTAGGAGGTAACTACTGCTTATATAAATTCCTTTAATGATGCAAACCCCAGTCCCATTCATCAGATATGCTTCGACACCATACAGTAATCAAGTCACTCTGCACTGTTAACTTCTTTAATTGCTAATTTATCTAATTGCAAATATCATTATTGCTTAATATGCCTGCAGCTACAAACCATTGCCTTATATGAATTTAGCTTTGCATTGCCACCTTAAAGTTAACTAAATGTCAACAAACGTTAGATATCAGCCTTATACATCTTTTGTTTTTTCTTAAATACAGTAGTACTTTGTATTTGTTCAAATGTACACTTTGTTGCATATGTAAACACAGGCTGTAGCTGAAGTAGGCCCCTCGGGATTAGCCTACTACCCCAGTTATCAAAGGAATAACTAAATAAAAAAAGAAGTGACTTGTTTTATTTATTTATTTATTTTTTATTTTATTTTATTTATTTATTTTTGCCTGGCTAAGTGATTTGTGCAGATCCATATAAAAACAGACAGAAGCCCAACCAAATTAAGCAAAAAGCTAAATGTACATGAAAGTTTAAATGTGTGTTTTGATTTAGAACTGTGTGCAGAAATAACTTGAAGAAAAATTATACAGCACTAGTATTCTCAGTTTATTTCTTAAGAAGATATATTCCTGATGCATCATTTTCAACTACAGCTCTCTATAGTCTGAATTCTCAACCCATCTTAGTCATGTACACCACCCACATGCAGAGGCAGTAGTTTGTATTTTTGTCAGAAGGATAGAGATTTTTCTGATTTGGCTTCTCTACAGGTTACCAAGTTTCTCTTCCTAGAAGAAACTAAGGAGTAAAATGCTGATGACTCTCTGCCATCAGTAACTATTGCCTGTATGAATTCAATGGGCCCACTTCCAAAAGACTCGCTGTCAGTGTAAGTGACCACTTACACTGAGAGCAGGCTAAGAGCAGTTGTTTTGGAATTTCATCCTGATGCAAGCCTGTTTATAGACAGGCCTTGCACCAAAGTAACACACTTACACCTGCAGCATGTCTTTTGGAATCAGGGCTGACTTACACTGAGAGCAAGTCTTTTGAAATTGGGGTGGACTTACTCTGAGACCAACTCTTTTGGAATCTAGCCCATTGTGAGCTTTGGCAGTACTTGCTTTATTTTGGAGGATTTCTCCCTCGTTCTTGGTTCTGCAACCATGGAGTTGGTGTATGTATGTATAAGTTTGTGGTGTGCAGGACTTTTCCTCCTCTCACATAATATGGTTTAAGAGGGCAAGCCCCCTAGTTTATTTCAGGCTTTTTTTTTTTTTTGGCATTGCTATTCATTGTCTATTAGGTATTTCAGGTATAGTAATCAAACCTCATTTCTTAAATGGGGAAAGGCAAAGTAGAAGCTTAAGTAATTCTAAGGCTAACAGGAAAAACAAGCCCCAAAATTTACTAAACTTCCATGCAGGACTAGCTTAGTCCTGCACAGAAGTGCCCATTTAGGAGCAGGACGGCAGCACACCATGCATAATAATAAGGCACACTGCCCGAGCTCCTAGGCTTACACGGAGTGTGTATGAGTGCAGGGGGCATGTCTGATAGCAGATCTCTCAGAATAAACATGCCCCTGCAATTGGTAACAGGGGAAAGGGGAAACAAATGAGCGAAACTGCTCATAGGTGTCAGTATATCCCCACCAACAGTCCCCTATGTGTACAACAGCAACAGTACATAAAAATAAAATGAAGAAACCTGTTTGTTTTTTTTAAATATCCAATTAATTCTAACCATAGGTGCACGGGTGTGCCCATTGCTTAGCTACAGTTAAAGCAGCTTAAAATGCTGAAGAGGATAATAAGGAAGATATATGCAAATGAAGCAGCATAGCAATAGTGTAGTGGGCAGAGCATTCGCTTTACAAGCAAGCAATCCTGGTTTGAGTCCCACTGCAGCACATTCCATTTTCCATGGCAAAGCAAGTTATGACCAATATTTGTGTTGCAAAACCCACTAAATAACATATTTCTATGAACTGGAGTACTGCAGGAAATGCACATGTGAAGTGTCACTGTCAATGAATAAGGCACTAGTAAGCAGGTTTAAGCATAAATAAGCAGTAGTACGCATATTTAAGCACTAGTAAGTGGGCTTAAGCCCATTTGTGTAGTGGTAAACAATGCGCACATAGGTGGAGCAATATTGAAACTAACTCTCTGTAAGCATCATTAAGAAGAGGTTAGCAGTGCTTACCTCTGCGCAAACCCACACAAACCTGCTTTAAAGTGCCTTAATCACGCTGTATCCAACAGCCCATGTTCTGCCCAACAACAAAATAAACAGCCTCTGGAACCCTCAAACCCAAGACCTTGTATACTACAGTCACAGTAGTTAACCACTAAGCCATCATAGCAGTATGTAAGACTGAGGTTTCAACAAACAAATCCTCACCATAGGAACATCAAACTGAACATGTGAAAGAAATCTATATACAGTGTGATGTTGTATAACCTGCTACATAACATAAATATGTGAACTGGAGTACTGCAGTAAGGCCAGATGTGAGGTGTTCTTGTAATTTATTTATTTTATTTATTTAACATTTTTTGACTGGGAAAGTCCGACGAGGTTCCACAGGTCCTGTTTTCAGCAAACACCAGGGGAGAAATTCTCCAGAAACATGTCTTTAGAATGTGGGAGGAAACTGGAGTACCCGGAAGAAACCCACGCAAACACAGGGAGAACATGCAAACTCCACACAGAAGGCACCCAGCCGAGAATCGAACCGGAGAACCTCTTGCTGTGAGGCAACAGCATTAACCGTTGCACCACTGCACCACTGTAATAAAGTGTTGAAGTCCGCAGGACCCCATACAGTGTACGCACACATGAATCATGGATACCAGACACATATACAACATGTAATGAATAATAAATCAATGCCAAAAGGAAAATATAATGCAAATTAAATATGAAGCAATGCTAAGCGTTGTACAGCTCAGCTTAGTTCGTGTAAACAATGTGTAGGCTGGGTAACACAATCTGCCCAATGCTATACCCCTTTAAGCACTGCAAACATTAGGTAAGCAGGTGTGCCCATAGCTTGGCCTTTTCAAAACCATCCAATCGTGGAATAGTGTGGGAAATCAGGCATATTTAAACCCCACAGGTAAAAATACTTTCCATAACTGGTTGCAGCTCCCTACTGTAGGCAGAATGGCTGGAGTTGGGAAAGCCACTCAATTTTGAGCCCAGTGCTGGGGCATCCAGGAGTCCAGATTTATGGTATGGCATCTGGTAAAACACCATGAGCAGAGACTACTGCAGGGCCAGTACCAGGGCTCTCAGTATAAAGTGGAGGCCTGGGACAGTCTCGCCCGTGACCTCACCAGTGCCACTGGTATCTCCTGGACTGGTGAGCAGGTCAGGCATCACCATGCTGACCTGAAGTGACAGAGGGGGGATCTCTTGGAGCAGTGGCTGTAAGAATCAAGGCAGATGGCTGATGCCCCAGCACTGTGTAAGTACTTCTTCTACCACGTAGAATATGATTACCTAGCTTGTGTATGCTATGGATAGGTAATGGCTAAATGTCATTGTATTTCCCTGACAGCTGCAAATGAGAAGTCTGCAAACCAGCAATCCCATGCTGCTAGGTTGCAAAGGCTGCGTCGCGAGGCAGGTTAGTAATAATCTTGCATGTACTGTCATAACAAATAAATATAACAGTTCTAGAAAGTGTCGTACCAGTATAAAAATGTATTGTGTATGGGATGTAATGAATAAACTAGACAATATGGCAAGAAGACTGTCATATAGGTTGTCTGTAAATAAAGGTGTAATAACTTGTGAATAAAAGTATAACCCCTGGAGTCTTGTGTACATTCTGCTTTCATATGTTGTTGTAGTGTTGCATTCTATAAATAGTACTATTGTATTAAGCAGTGTTACCCACACTACTGAATGCAGATAAAATGTGTAGGCGGTTCAGTATAACAATGTTGGAAGTCCAAAGAGATCAGTCATATTGTACAACTGAGAGAGACTTAGAAAACATTGAAATGCTTCACACAAATTCCCCGATAGCATAGTGTACTGTGATGTCAACTCTAATATTTCTACCACACACAGCAGGGGTTTGAATCCCAGGAGTGGTAGTAAGTTGTATGCATAATCATACCCCACAACTGTACAGAGTTTGTGAGAATGTTCAGATAGAAAACTGTATGCAAAATTACACCCAACTGTACAGAATTTACTAGAATGCTCAGATAGTACGCTGTAAGCATAATCACAACCATCAACTGTACAGACTGTGGCAGAATGTACAGACTGTGGTAGTAAGCTGTATGCATAGTCATACCCCTCAATGTTTTGAACTGTCCAGCATGTCCAGATAGTTGTCCCAAATCTGTTTCCCAGTAACCTGTTCCCCTGACAAATCAGTGTGATGATCCAAGAAATGTAGGCAGCTTTTACTGACATATAACTGATAGTCAGACCTGTACATAGTCAGAGAATGTATATGAAAACAAACCTGTCATTGTAGCATCTCACCCAAAGTGTATGACAGCAATTCTCAAAATATGTCACATTAACACCTGCATCCTGTCAAGCCATGACCAGAGTGTGTGCAATAACAGATTGTTAGGTATGTGTATAACATCAACATGGACTCTGGGAGTATGTGTAGATTTTGTCAGGCAGTGTTAGCAAAGGTTTTCTCCACAGCTATACCAGGTAAGAGGTGTAGACTGTAGGCACAACACAGTTCACTTATATACTTGTCTACAAGCATGGAATCTGGGAGTATGTGTAGAAATTGTTAGGTAGTGTTAACAATGATTTTCTCAACAGCTATAATAGGTAAGAGGAGTAGACTATACGTAAGACACAGTCCACATATATACTAATCTACAAACATACCATTGTACAAAGTAAGGCCATCGGGTAGTGTAATAATACATGTAAGGGAAAGATCACTGCAGTGACTAAGAAAGTTGTGAAAACTACAGGGATATATTAGTTGTTAATTGACCTCTCTCTCTCACCCCCACCATATGTGCAACAATAACCTAATTACACACCTCAATAGGTACGCGTACACTCCATACTTTTGTAGGGACATATGTCCTATTGCTTTATAACTATTCACATTTGATTCTATGCATGTGCCATGTTAAAATACTCCCATATTGATGGCCTGTTGCATTCAATGAAGCCTGCATGCTGTTATAATGGCCACTGTTGTCTCATATATGCATGTGTTCTGCTCACTCTGCAACTGTTGTAAATTTGGTGTCTTGGGTTAATGGGAATAACTAAGCATGCTGTTATAACTAATCCTGAATGCTGTTGACTATTACTAACCGATATCTTTCTTAAAACTGCAACTCCATAGCTCGTATGAGAAGGCTGGTCCCAGCGGACTCACCTGTCCCACCTCAGCTGGCCATGGCACCAGGCACCAGCACGTCTGAGCCCAGCCAGGGACCTCCTCCTCCACTGGCCCTGCACCACCTTTGGGTGGAACTGCCACAGGGAATGGGGCTTGCCCCCCCAAGAGAGGGGCGGAGAGGTACCCATCACCTGCCATCAGGTCTGGGCCATGGTGTGTAGGGAGCTTGACAAGGACATTTGAGACCAGCTACACCAGCTTGAGAGCCACGTGGTGCAATTAGATTGTTCATAGGTTCATAGGTAGGTACTAGGCTATCTGCCTGAGGGCATTTATTAGCCTAGCCAGTGTGTGTCAGCTTTCACCACCCCTTCGATTAATTAACTGAGCCTCTGTCAAGAAGAGCCAATGAAGTGATCCCAGGGGTGTATTTTCTGTTACCCATCTACTCGTCAAGGTTTCTCTTGAAGAGTGTTAGTGAGGGGCTCTGCCTAATGTTAGGAATTTTATTCCAAAGCATGGGGAGTCCCTGTGACAGGAATCTATCCCTCCAGCATGTTCTATTTATTGTTGTGTTGAGGTTTAGGTCACTAGAGCTAGTGGCGTGCAGTGACTTGGATTTCTTTAGGTGGAGCAGGTCCATCAATTCTGAGTTGGACATGGCTTTGTAAGTCAGGCAGACATCACCTCTGAGTAAGCGATATGCCACTGAGTACAGCTGGAGTTTTTCCCAGTCAGGCTGCATAGGACATATGTTTGAGGCAAGTAATCCTCTCGGTGAGGTACTTTTGTGGTCTTTCCAGCTGTTGGAAGTGTCTTGTGAGGTACATCCCAAATAGGGCATTGTACTCTATGATGGGTCTGATGTGTGACGAGTAGAGGGGCACTATAACCTCTTTATTTCTAGATGTGAACCCTTTAGTAATTAGATGGGTTACATAGGAGGATTTCCTAACTACTTTGGCACTATGATTGTCAAAGGAGAGATTACTATCTACCTGTGTCCCCAGATCTCTTATTACCTCTTCTGTATTAAGGGGACTGCCACCTATGTGGTAATTCATGGGTGTTTTGTTTTTCCCAAATGGGATGACTATGCATTTTTTGGCATTTAGCTTGAGACCATGAGTTTGACACCAGGTATCCATCTCAGTAAGGCCCTTTTGGAGAATGTGCATGTCAGCTGGTGTATCAGTTATGGCTCCCAGTTTGCAGTCATCAGTGAACTTGGTTAGCCATAGTCACCCTGTGTTTGCCTGTACTTCTGAGAAGTATATGCCGAACAGTAGGGGTCCCAGGACTGAGCCTTGTGGGACACCACTTTTGACTGGTTTAGAGTCGGACCTGGAGCCCGCTATTCTTACCGTGTGAGTTCTGTCTGTAAGCCAGTTGGCAACCCATCTCATGACATAGGGGTTTATGTTCAGGCTGGTGAGTTTTTCTATAATTCCCAAGTGGGGAATGGTGTCAAAAGCCTTGGTGAGGTCAAGGTAGGCTGTGTGAACCACCTTCCCCTCATTTATGGCCTTGGTGACTGTCTCAAAGAAGTCAACCAGGTTTAGTAGGCATGATCTGACCTTAACAAAGCCGAACTGGGTGAGGTCAAGTGTTTGGAGGTTTACAATGTCTTTGTTAATGAGTTCCATGATGATGTGCTCCTTAGCCTTGCAGCCCAGGCTAGTCAGGCTTATGGGGCGATAGTTACCAGGGTCAGTTGTGGCCCCTCCTTTGTGGAGTGGAATAACCATTGCTGTGTGCCACTCTATGGGCATGTAGCCTGTGGAGAGGATGAGGTTGAACAGTGTTTAGGCGGGGGGTTAGTTCATTCTGTAGTTTGTGCAAAATGCAGCCTAGGACACCATCTGGCCCCACTGACACTGCTTTTGGCTTTTGTAAGGGCTGTTTTTACCTGTGCGTCTTTGATTTCCAGGACACTACACTTTTCAGGTATTGTTGTGGGCCCTTTTGGCAGTGAGAGTGGAGTGAAGTTTGCACTGAATCTGTCTGCCAGGATGTTGGCAATATCAGTAGGTTCAGTATATTTTGTGCTATTTTGCACTAGCTCAGAGCATATCTGCGAGTTGCCACTTAGATTCTTGACATAGCTAAAGAAGGCTTTGTGGTTATCTTTCGAATCCTTGACTATTTTTCTTTCGAAGTTAGCCTTGGATGATTTTATGAGGGACTATACTGATCAGGGATGTCTTTCCTTCTTGGGATTTGCTTTTTTTCTGAACTAGTTTCCTCCTATTTCTGGGACACTACACTTTTCCAGTATTGTTGTGGGCCCTTTTGGGGGTGAGAGGGGGTGAGGTTTGCACTGAATCTATCTGCCAGGATGTTGGCAATATCAGTAGGTTCAGTATATTTTGTGCTATTTTGCACTAGCTCAGAGCATATCTGTGAGTTGCCACTTCGATTTTGACATAGCTAAAGAAGGCTTTGTGGTTATCTTTTGAATCCTTGGCTATCTTTCTTTTGAAGTTAGCCTTGGATGATTTTATGAGTGACTTTAGTTTCTTACTGATACTGATCAGGGATGTCTTTCCTTCTTGGGATTTGCTTTTTTTCTGAACTAGTTTCCTCCTGTATAGCCTGTTTATGGCAGGGGTCCACCAGTCTAGTTTCCTTCTCTTAGGGGAGTGAGTCTTGGTTTTGCTAGGGATGGCACGATTCATGCATCCTTGTAGGTGCTCATAGACTGCATTTGTAAAGGTTCCTGCATCTTGGACACTGTTATCCTTTAACATGAGGGTGTGAAACTTACCACCTCTGTCTTAAGTAAGGTGAAGTTTGTATTGAAAAGTTTTTCACTGTGGTTTCCTTGGTTGGGGGTGGTGGTGTCGACATCCAGAGTGATTAGTTTATGGTCTGATCTAACCAGTGACGGGCTGACCTTCAGTGTGGAACACCTGTTCCCCATGTTGGTGATAACCAGATCCAATATGTTTTCACCTCTGGTAGGGGAGTTTACCAGCTGATCCAGGGTATTTGAGTTGATAAATTCCAGGAAGTATTGGACCTGGGAGTTCGTACTTGAGTAGTTTTCCCAGTTAATGGTAGGGTAATTGAAATCACCCAATATCAGGGTGTTCGGTAGGACCTTCATGTTTTTCAGTGTCTCCAGAAAGGTGAAGTGGTGGTCCTGGGTCATGGAGGGTGATCTGTAGCAGGCCACAATTTGCATTGTAGATTTGCCCGATGTTAGTTGCACATGGATGATCTCAGCGGTATCATACTGCGCCACTAACCTGGAGGTGTAGGTATCCTTGATGAATATGGATACACTCCCTCCTTTTGTGTTTCGGTCCATGTTCTGTGGCCAAACTGTGTGGTATGAGTTGTAGCCTGGTAGTGCTGGGGTGCTCTGTGGTGCCTTGAACCAGGTTTCAGTTACTGCACAAATGTTGACGTTCTCCATACTGAGAAGTGTTTCGAGGGTGTGCATTTTGAGATTTAAACTCCTGGCATTGTGTAGCATAACCCTCATTTTTATATATGTGCTGTTTCTGGAGGTGGGTTTGTCTTCTGTGCCTTGCCTAAAAAGGCACTATGGGGGCAGCAAGAGCATTGGCCAGTATTCGAAAGCCTAGGGGTGACAGGTGCAAGCCATCTCCTGTGAAGCAATGAGGCCTGTCGAGCATGTCGTCCCAGGCTGACAGACACAGGATCCCCTTTGAATGACACCAGAAGCTTAGCCAATTCTTGAAATTGATCATTTTTTTTATACTGTGGTATCATTCTTGGTGAGGGCAGGATGCTGGTCAGGGTCATACCCGCCTGGGCTACATGATCAGAGAGCTCTTCTATGTCTCTTTTCATGTAGTCCAGGGAGGTATGTCTCAGGTCATTCACACCAACATGAACAATGACAGAGTCATATTTGTACTTGTTCTGGAGTGACCTGAGTGCTTCTGTTATGTGGCAGATTCTGGCTCCTGACAGGAATCTAAAAGTAACCTTCACCTTGTCCAGCCTAGTGAGTGGGACGTCAGTGTGCCTGACTATAGAGTCACCTATTACTAGTGTGTTAGGTATGTTATTTCTCCTTAAGGGCTGTGATTGTGCGGCACACTGATTTTGTGTTTTATGTGTTGTCTGGTTTGTGACGGGAGGTGCAGGTTTTTTGGGTGTCCGCTTTGGAGGTCTCTGATGCTTTTGCAGGTTTTTATTTAGAGCCTCCGAGTATGATTTTGTGTATTTATGTGTATTTTTTTGCCAGTGCTAGTTTAGTATGTCTATGAGAGGCTAGAAGTGTGGTGCAGGTGTTAACCTTCTCCTCATGACTGCCTGTTCCAGTCTTGGGTGGAGAGAGCTTAGTCTCCAATTTAGCTATATATTTGCATTTCTCACATATGTTAATGTTTTGTGGTAGGAGGAGAGGGTTGCCTGTGTACATGAGGCAGTTTAACATTGCCTCAGGATACCCAGGTTCACCAGCTGGACTGGGGAGTATACCTGAAATTGCCCTTTGGTCATGCCTGAATATTAGGGTGAGCTGCTTAATCGCTTGGTTGGTGAGGGGTGACTACTGAGCCTTGCCCTACTGGGCAATAAAGTGTCAGGGTATATTAGTGCTTACTATTAGGTCTGCTGGACTGTAGGTTGCTTTTTAAGTGCTTAGGCTGAGTGTTAGACTACTTTCAAGGGAAAAACTGAAGTGGAGACATGGTGGAGCCGGGAATAATTTAGCCCTAGCTAACCTGCGCTGCTCGGACGTGCAAAATTGTGCAAACATGGTTTTTACAGCAGGGAAATGAAAGCGATAGAAATTATCCCAATATGGCCTATAAACTACTAACTTCTGGGCTGGAGCCACTCCTCCAGGGACAGATGGCTGCTCAAAGCTCCCTCTGTCACAGGTGAACAGAGAAACCTCCTTCTATCCAAATAAGGTATGGGCAACTCAGAAACTTGTAACACAGCCCTGAATTCAGCACTAGCCTGAAAACTGGACTATACTAGCTTAGAAAGGTGGGAAACAAGGACATGTTTTTAAAGATAAGGCAAAAACAGTAAATAATTCACTTAAAACAGCTTTAAATGACTACAAACAGTAAAAATACACTTAAAACAGCTTTAGATGACTATAAGCAACCAGAAAAGGATTTTAAACAAATTACCCAATTAACCAGTAAAAAAATCTCAAACCTGAGCCCTGTTTCTGTAGTCTTCTATCATACAAGTTCTAACTGCACACTCCTGCCAGTGGGGTGCAAGGGAACCTTCTTCAAAAAAGAAGGCCTGGATTAGTGCTCAAGTTATATAAACAAAGCTAGATTTAGCAGGCCTGAACCTAGTTTATGTGACAGCAAACAAAGCACACCAATTTCAGTAAGAAACAGTTCAAATATGCATGCACTATAAGCCTCTAACCAGAAACTCTCAGCTCAGATGGGCAGAGTCCAGCCTCACCTCCCAAAAGAGTGCAGAACACAAACCTTCTTAATGTAAAATTACTGGCCTGAAGCCCAAGTGCTTAAACCAGAACTTATAGACTTTTAGAATAACAGACACTGAGTCTTCAATCAGCAGTCCCCAACTTAGAAGGATGTAAGTTACTTGTCCTGCCACAACAGTGCAGACCACAAACCTTCTTAATGTAATACAACTGCTCTGAAGCCCAAGTGCTTAAACCAAAAGGCTTTGAATGATAGCTACACTTTAGTCAGGTTACTACCAAGCAGTAATAAATACAACTGAATACTTTTAAGAAGAGCTGTTTGAAAAAAAGAGAACATGCAGAGCATACCGAAAACCTGAGATTTTTTGTTGTACCAAAGAAACTGGAAAGAACAGAATTCATTAATATTATGAAAGTACAGTTAAGTAATTAGACTGGTGTTCCACTGGACACATTATGTGCATGCTTCAAATTTGGCCATGAGAAAGTAGCCAAGATCTTTAACAGTAAAAATCCAATCATACCAGCAGAAACAGCTACTCATGACAACATTGTGGAAAAAATAAATTACTAAAAACTGGAGACACCAAATTTTAAGCTTGTTTCCTGCCTTTCCTGTTAAGTGATCCAGACTGTTTGTAGGCTTCTGAGCCCCCAAGCCCTTCTGGGTTGGAGGGAAGCCTTCTAGCTTAGTTTTGTTTCTTATAACTAGCCAGTTTTCTAGTCTCAGCACTCAAATCTGTTTCTTTGAACTCAGCACTTGTTCAGAACTCATTGTAAGCACTACATAAGCTGCAAATTACTACAGCACTCAACTTTCCTGACTTGTCTAGTGGAAAGCAGTTTTTAGTACTTAATAAATAAGCACTTATCCAGGCATGTCTAAGGGTCAGCTTCCAGTGATTTCACCTGTCTACCTGATGAATCTGGGCATCTTGGGGAATGCAGCAATTGCCTCATGTACACAGACAACCCTCTCCTCCTACCACCCAACACTACAACCTGTGAGAGATGCACTTATATAGCCAAACTGGAAGCAAAGCTCTCTTCACCCAAGACTGGACTAGACAGTCAAGAGGAGAAGGTAAACACTTGCACCACACCACACTCATCACATAGTCCCTCAAAACCTACACCACCAAAACACACACATAGAAACAAAAAACACACACCTACATTCGCGGAGGCTCTCAATACCTGCCCAAGCATCAGGGACATCCAAAGCATAAACGCAAGCAAACTCTACCCCCCAACACAACCCAAATGACACATAGCCCACAAACTCAGTGTGCCACTCAACCACAGCCCACAAGGCATAACAACGCACCCAACACTCTAGTTATAGGTGACTCTATAGTCAGGCACACTGATGTTCCACTCACTAGACTAAACAAGGAGAAAGTTACTGTCAGCTGCCTGTCAGGTGCCAGGATCTGCCACATAACGCATACACTTAGGTCACTCCACAATTAGTACAAATATGACACTGTCATTGTCCACGTTGGTGTGAATGACCTGAGACGTACCTCCCTGGACTACATGAAAAGAGACATGGAGGAGCTCTCCAATCTTGTATCCCAGGCAGGTATGACCCTAACCCTGAGTAGCATCCTGCCATCACCCAGAATGATACCACAGTACAAGGACAAAATGATTGACTTCAACAATTGGCTAAGCTTCTGGTGTCCTTTTAAGGGGATCCAATATTTGTCTGCCTGGGACGACATGATCGACAGACCACGATGCTTTGCCAGAGATGGCCTGCACCTGTCGCCCTTAGGATTCTGGATACTGGCTAAGGTTCTTGCCACCCCTATAGTGCATTTTTTAGGCAAGGTTCAAATGACAAATTCACCACTGTAGCAGGTACAAGCAAGCAAAATCTGAGGGTAATGCTACTCAATGCCAGAAGTCTAAACCTCAAAATGCACTCACTCGAGGCACTCCTTTAAATGGAGAACATTGACATCTGTGCAGTGACAGAGACCTAGTTCAAAGCTCCAGAGAGCACCCCTGCATTACCAGGCTACAATTCATACCACACCTTTCGGCCACCTAACCCAGAACGAAGTACTAAAGGAGGAGGCGTGTCCATATTCATTAAGGATATCCACACCTCCAGGCTAGTTGCACAGCATAACGCATCCGAGATTATCCAAGTGCAACTAACTGTGGGCAAGACAGCAATCCAAATTGTAGGTTGCTACAGACCTCCCACCATGCCCCAGGATTCACACTCCTCATTTCTTGATACACTGGAAAGTATTAGGGTACAGCCCAACACCCTAATAATGGGGGATTTCAACTACCCCACCATTAACTGGGAAAACTACTCATGTACCAACTCTTTTGCTCAACGTTTTCTAGAATTCATAAATTCCAATGCCTTGCATCAACTTATTCACACACCCACCAGAGGCAGCAATATCCTAGACTTGGTCATTACCAACATGGGAAACCAGTGTTCCACACCAGAGGTCAATTCCTCGTTGGTCAGATCTGACTACAAGCTAATCAGCCTAGACATCCACATCCCACCCTCACCCCCAATTAGAGAAACCACCGTAAAAAAACTTCTCCAAAGCCAACTTCACACTTCTTAAGACAGAAGTGGCAAACTTCATGACACCCATGCAGACGGACAATAGAGGTATGACTGCCGAATCTTACACAAGTGCACTTTATAAGCACTTTCACGAGTGCATGGATCATGCTATCCCTAATAGAACCAAGATGTTATCCTCCAAAAAAAGGAAGCCAATCTGGTGGTCCTCTGCCATAAACAAACTCTACAACAGAAGAAAGAAGCTGTTGCAAAAAAGAATAAAATCCCATGACTGGAGGAACTCCCTGGTCAACCTCAGTAAGAAGCTGCGATCCCTCATAAAATCCTCCAAAGCTAGTTACGAAAACAAAATTGCCACTTACTCTAAAGACAACCACAAAGCATTCTATAGCTATGTCAAGACTCTAAATGGGAACACTCAGATCTGCTCTGAGTTACAGCACAATGGCACTAAATATACAGAACCAACTGATATTGCCAACATCCTAGCAGATAGGTTCAGTGCTAACTTTACCCCCCTCTCACCCCCTAGAGGGCCCATCTCTATACTGGAAGAATGCAAAGTTCCTATAATCATGGCTGCACAGGTAAAAAACACACTCTCCAAAGCCAAGAACATAGCATCCATGGGACCTGACAATATCCTAGGCTGTGTTCTACATGAACTACAGAATGAACTGGCACCCTACCTAAGTACCATGTTTAATCATAGCCTCAACTCAGGCTTTGTGCCCACTGAATGCCGTGCCACGATGGTTATCCCACTCCACAAAGGGGGAGCCACGATGGACATCGGGAACTACCGCCCCATTAGCCTGACAAGCTTGGTCTGCAAGGCCATGGAACGTATCATCATGGAACTCATAAACAAAGACATTGGTAATCTCCAAACTCAGGACCCTACCCAGTTTGGATTTGTAAAAGGCAGATCATGTCTCCTAAACCTCATTGACTTCTTTGAAGCAGTCACCAAAGCCATAGATGAGGGTAAAATGGTTCACACAGCTTATCTAGATCTCACCAAGGCTTTCAACACCATCGCCCTCTCTGGAATTATAGATAAGCTCACTAAACTAGGTATAAATCCCTATGTCACTAGATGGGTTGCCAACTGGCTCAAGGACAGAACCCACACTGTGAAAGTAGCGGATTCCAAATCCGACATCAGACCAGTGACAAGTGAAGTACCACAGGGTTCAGTCCTGGGTTCTCTCTTGTTTGGTATCTACTTCTCTGAAGTGCAGGCCAACACAGAAGGTCTTTGGCTAACAAAGTTTGCAGATGACTGCAAACTAGGAGCCATAATTGAAACTCCAAACAATGTGGACAAACTACAAAAGGGCCTCACTGAGACAGATACCTGGTGTCAAAGCCATGGCCTGAAGATCAATGCCAAAAAGTGTATTGCCATCCCCTTTGGTAAAAACTCTGTACCCATGAACTACCACATAGCTGGTAGTCTACTTAATGCTGAAAATGTGATAAGAGACCTTGGGACACAGGTGGACAGTAGTCTCTCCTTTGATAATCACATTGCCACAGTGGTCAGGAAATCCTTCTACATGGCTCATCTTATCACAAAAGGATTCTCATCCAGAAAAAAAGAGGTAATTGTTCCCCTCTACTCATCACTCATTAGACCCATTATAGAGTACAATGCCCCTTTTGGTATGTACCTCACAAGACATCGACAACAACTGGAAAGACCACAGAAATACCTCACAAAGAGGATTACTGGCCTCAAACAGATGCCCTATGCAGACCGTCTCAAAAAACTACAGCTTTACTCCATTGCATATTGCCTACTCAGGGGCGATCTCTACCTAACATACAAAGCTATGTCAAACCCAGAGCTGTTGGACATGCTCCACTTAAGGAAATCCTAATCTCTCTGAGCTACATGCCCTAGGGACCTAAACCTTGTCACCACAATAAACAAAACATGCTGGGGGGATAGATTCCTGTCCCAGAGACTTCCCATACTCTGGAACAGAGTACCTATCTATGTCAAACAAAGCTCCTCATTAGCACTCTTCAAGAAAAATCTTGATGATTGGATGGGAAATGGGAAATTCACCCTGGGGATCACTTCTGTGGCTCTGCTCGACAGGGGCACAGGAAAATAATTTTCTTGGGTGGCAAAAGCCAGGGTACATTTTTTGGCTAGGCTTATATGGGCCCTAGGGCCGATAGCCTAGTACCTACCTATGAACCTATAAAGAAGGCCTGGATTAGTGCTCAAGTTATACAAACAAAGCTAGATTCAGCAGGTCTGGATCTAGTCTATGCTACAGAAAACAAGGCGCACCAATTTCAGTAAGAAACAGTTCAAATATGCAGGCACTATATGCCTTTAACCAGAAATTCCCAGCTCAGAAGGGCAGAGTCCAGCTTCTCCTCTCACAAGAGTGCAGACCACAAACCTTCTTAATGTAAAATAACTGGCCTGAAGCCCACGTGCTTAAACCAGAGCTAATACTCTTTTAGAATAACAGACACTGAGCCTTCAATCAGCAGTTCCCAACATAGAAGGATGTAAGCTATACCAGGTAAGAAGTGTAGACAGTAGGTACAACACAGTGCAGACCACACACCTTCTTAATGTAAAACAACTGGTCTGAAGCCCAAGTGCTTAAACCAAAAGCCTTAGAATGATAGCTACACTTTAATTAGGTTACTACCAAGTAGCAATAAATACAATTGAATACTTTTAAGAAGGCCCGGATTAGTGCTCAAGTTATACAAACAAAGCTAGATTCAGCAGGCCTGGATCTAGTTTATGTTACAGCAAGCAAGATGCACTGATTTCAGTAAGAAACAGTTAAAATATGCAGGCACTATAAGCCTTTAACCAGAAATTCCCAGCTCAGAAGGGCAGAGTCCAGCCTCTCCTCCCACAAGAGTGCAGACCACAAACCTTCTTAATGTAAAATAACTGGCCTGAATCCCAAGTGCTTAAAACAGAACTAATACACTTTTAGAATAACAGACACTGAGCCCTCAATCAGCATTTCCCAATTTAGAAGGATGTAAGCTACCTGTCCTGCCACAGCAGTGCAGACCACAAACCTTCTTAATGTAAAACAACTGGTCTGAAGCCCAACTGCTTAAATCAAAAGGCTTAGAATGATAGTTACACCAAGCAGTAATAAATACAATTGAGTACTTTTATGATGACGTAAAAGCAAAATGAAGTAATAAAGTAGGAAGAAACACAAATACAGTGAAAGCAGATGAATAAAGTGCAATTTTGTTGAGTGAGCAAATGAGATGGGCCAAGGAGGAGTATCCAAATGCAAATTTACAAAAGGGGCAGGCAGTTCCAAAGCCACTAAGATTAATATCAAAACAAAAACAGGGAGAGTAGGTGAGGAACTAACTGAAAAAAAAAGAGCCACAAGTTCCAGCTAGATAGTATTCAATGCAACACAAATAAATCAATTTAAATGCTGCATTATTTGAAAAAAGTATGGATAAAGATTTACTTAAATTCACTTATATGTCCAGTTGATTGTAGGTAGGTCTTAGCCAGCCAAAGCTCAGAGTTTAAGCAGAAAATAATCCAAAATGTACCACTTATATAAGGCAGAAACCAAATATCAATGAAGTGAAATTTCCCCTACTTATCACTAGCTATGCAGGAATTCTAACTAGCACTAAATTCTAGCAAGCATTAACTGAAAAAACAGAGCCACAACTTCCAGCTAGATAGCATTCAATGCAACACAAATAAATCAATTTAAATGCTGTATTATTTGAAAAAAAGTGCAGATAAAGATTTACTTAAATTCAGTTATAAGTCCAGTTGATTGCAGGTAGGTCTTAGCCAGACAAAGCTCAGAGTTTAAGCAGCTGCCCCTGTTACCCAGCCCCCAGGACAGCCATCTTTGGGGCCATGAAGGTGCAGTGGTAACTGCCCATGGGTTGGGGACCTCAGTCCCACTGTTTCCATTTGGGGGCTCATGGGCTTGAGACTTCCAAACACCCCTCCTTGTCCAAGGTGTTTACCCCCAACATGTGTCATATCCCGCCCCTGTATGCATCTTGTTTGTCTTGCCTGTTAACCTACCCAACCTACCTCCCCAAATATACCTACTACCCATCCCCAACATCCCAATCTCATCTAAAAAAAAGAAAAGGGGCAATCTGTTCCCATAAAAAATCTCACCCCATATATAGCTGTCCATTTTGCACACATGTCTACTGGACACATGTACTCCGGCCTAATTGGCATCACAATGAATTATTGTTATCCTCACCACCACCCAGGGGTTTGAGTGTCCAAATCTAACTCCAAATTCAGTATATATGCACAGCTGTTGCTGTATAAGAAATGGGTAGCTATGGACCTTCCCTGCACCCTTCCTGCACATCCTTGGCTATTTTCCCTAATGTCTTTCCCTCTTCCTGCCCCTTTATTTATCACTTTCCTATCAACCCCGTTTTCTTTTGTTTTAAAGAAATTAGCGCATGGGGTAAGTGGGAGTAAGCACTTTTAAGCAGCAGTAAGTGGGTTTAAGCTGGTTTGCATTGGGGTAAGCAATGCCTACACACATTAAGCAAATTAGAAGCTAACTGGGCGTAAGAAACTGTAACCAGAAGTTAGCAGTGTTTACATCCATGCAAATCTGCTTATAACTGCTTTAAAGTGCCTTAATCACTCTGTATCCAATGGCTTGTGTTCTGCCCAGCAACAAAATAAACAGCCTCTGCAAGGCTCAAACCGAGGGCCCTGAATATCATAGACAAAGTGAATTACCACTAAGCCATGCCAGATATATATAAATCTGATGTTTTCAGAAACTTAACATCCAGCCCAGTCATGCAACAGTACAGAGAATGTATACCAACATCTAGATGTATGTGTGTGTGTAAATATATTAATATCTAAACAGATACAATATATCTATATATGTAGATATATTATATAGATAACTGCAGTGGCGGTGCTGTGGTAGCATTGTCACCTCACAGTTAGACGTTGCCCGTTCGATTCTCAGTTAGAGCGTCTTCTGTGTAGCAACATGCGTGAATGGGCGTTCCTTTGTTGAAGGTTGTGCATTAGGCCCGGCAAGCCAGTACGTAAAAATCTACTGCCAATCATTAATGGACTGGAGTTCAGCTGTGGTGACCCCTAACCGGAAAAAGCCGAAAGACACAAACAAATACATGCAAATGCCTACATCTACATATATGTCTACATAATTACAGCAAGTTACATATATGCATGCAGATATATATATATCTATGTAGGTATATACGGAGATTAGCAGATATATATATATATATATATATATATATATATATATATATATATATATATATATGTATATATCTATGGATCTAGGATTTTTGCACGAAAGTGCAAAAGCCCGAATCCATTATCACCGAACACACTTTAACGAAAGCGCTTTTCACCGAAAAGTGCTCTCGTTAAAGTGCATTAAAAAAAATTCTACGTTTATGCAGGGGGGCAAGCCCCTGCACCCCTATGTGGAGGGCTGTGCCCCCCACTCCCCCCACTTAAATATTCTCACTCCAAGATCGCACTACAGTGGGGAAAAGGGAATTCTCCCTTACTCGCACCATAGCACGTTTTCCGGAACAGGCATACTTACACAAAAGTGTTTTTTCGGTGAAAAGCACTTTCGCGTCAATATGCCCCACCGATAATCATTCGTTGGAAAGTGCATTCGGGGATCTGTACGGATCCCATATCTATATAGGTATATATGGTCACACATCTGAAGATAGCAATGGTAGATTAACAAAAACAAATATGTCCACATGCACCATTAATGGGGTTGAGAGTCCCCAAACAATATACGTCTTGTATGAATAGGCATACCCCCCCCACAGCCAAACACGTTCGCCCTGCAATACACTACCAAGTGTTACAGATCCCATAACCAGGACCTGGCATGACATGGGTACAAGATGTTAGCAGTACTACATCCCACCTGTATGATGTCAGGCTGGTGTTGATAACATATCATGCAGTACAGTCTGGCTTCCATAGGAAATGTAAAATGTGGAAGCTATCAACATCCCCAGGATACATATACACAGACACATATATGCAAATACGTATATACATATATATATATATATATATATATATATATATATATATATATATATATGTGACTACACATACACACAGAGATATGTACAGTAAGATACTTACGTAGTAGGCCCACACAATATGGTACAGCCACTATGCCTACAGTTAACACCCTAACAACTGGACACAGGATGAGCCACCCATACAAATGCCATTTGTTTCCTGCAACATATACCCACAGAGAGGTGATAGGATAAACACCACACACAGGTTTGCAGAAATGGAATACCTTTATTCATGTACTATAACAGATTTATATGCCATGTCATATAGCTGTTCAGACACTGGCATCCATATCAACAGAGTAATGCAACTGTGAAAAAGATATACTAATACAGTAGTCTGGAAAGGTCCACAACTGTTGCTGTCCAAGCCTAGCCAAGCCCTTCAAATCATACAATAGTAAAGACAGACTGGGCCACAGGATACCACACAATCAACAGTAAGTGATGCAGTAAGTGATGCAGGTGTATAGTCCAGCAGCCTCTATCCACATTCTCTACACAATCACTAGGTGGTAAAGACTTCAGTTGACCAAATGGGATGTCGCTGTTACATAACAAGGCATAACTGACACCATCACAGGCACACTGGCAAACAGAACAGTCTGTATGGCAGGAGTCAGTAGGCCTGCTGTAACCACTTTATGTAAGTAATGTCAAGATAGGTGACATGTATGGTACTGTACATCCAGATACGTTAAGGCAGCTCACCCCTGATATACCCACATTTTGTAACAGCCCAGGTTATGTATGGTGCACCCCCCAGACTCAATAATACAAGGTCATATACCACTGTTACATACACTGATCTCTGGAGTGCATATGGGCACACATGTATTGTGTAGGTGAAGCCCACACATATATCACCCCAGCCCCACCATATGTGTGGGGGATACAACAGCAGTGGACTGCTGACAGTCATGGTAGAGTGGTATATGTATATGTATCTCTAGCTGTATATGTGTAGACATATACTGCTCTGTATATGTATATATCCTGGTGTGTATATGCATATCTATGTACATATACACACCCATCTATATATGTCAATATGTGCATGTGTAATTATCTATATAGATATCTGGATAATCATATGTACATATATATTCACCATATGTCCTGAACATAGGGTGTAGCCCTACCTCAGCCCCTATAGTCCCACCTTCGTAGTGTAAGGGGATGTCAGGCATGTATAGCAGGTATATTAGCAGACTATTGCTGCTGTAATAGGGATTGTCTGCACATACATGGTGTGTGTGGGAGGTCACATCTGCTTTTCACATGTGCGCCATTGGCTACTGACAGACATCCTAAGGACATCATAGTACAGTACCGCTGCAAACACGTAATGCTCATGTGGACTAAAGCAGAGATATTGGCCAATAAATGTGGACATTCTGACACACTCTGTACAGTCCAGTGGTATACACAGAACCCCTTAGTGAAGAACATGTGGACCAAGCCTGACAATATGGATGCGAACAGCCATGTAGATGGGTATAACACATAATGACTGGTATACAGTCTCCCCCATAGGATATGCATTCACACACCCCTGTCTGTCTTGACATAATAGCTGCTGGTACAGAGGTGCCATGGCCATATACTACCCACTAGTTATTGACATACATCTGTACAGCATCCCACCGCTCTGCCTGACATACATGACTGTTAAGGGAGGCACGGCAGCAGTACATCTGGCAAGTATCTGGACATGACACCTCACTGGGTAAGTACACTAAGCTGCTAGTCATGTAACAAAGCACTGTGCAGGCTACAGGCAGACTGGCTCAACACTGGCCTACATCTCATATGGAGGAATGCACATGTACCTGCATATATAGCAGGCTCTACAGGCACGTCACAGCACAGGGTAAGATACACCTGTGTGAAAGTGCATAACCACAACTAATGTGAACACAGCCACAGCCACATATGGTAAGCTAGCATAATATTACAGTATATGGACTATCTGTTCAACACCATCGTCATATGTGCCAATCACACACTAATCCTACATATTCTGGGCTGCTACACAGTGTGGTCTGATGCTCATCTGCAGTATGGGACATGTGTGTGTATAGCCCTACAAAAATGTAAGCCAATACGTTAGCATACAGTGGAGCAGCATGTAACATTAGTTAGGATGGGACATAGGACGATGACAACTACCACAGTTTGTACACAAGCCAAGGTACATATTAACAATACACACACTGTCAACATTCACCATAAGTACAAAGACCTCAGTACTGTACAAACAACCACAATATGTCCAGGTTAAGTCATCAAATATAACCCCTACTGTACATAACATGTGTAGCAGTCTGATATCTCACTGGCTTATTATCAGATATGATGACACTAATTATGGTGTACAGCACATATGCACCTCTTAATGCACGGCATATGTGCAAAGGTTGACTAAGTTGTGGCTGGAAGCACATACACAAGACCAATATTGACATGTTACTGTGATAACATCATACATTTACAGGGTTTGTCACAACATATGTCCTATGAGGGATATGAAGTCAGTAACTGTTACGGCTTTCATCATCTACAGACTGCAATCCTCACACTACCTTCTGCAGTTCACAGATACATGTTCTGTGGGTAACGCATGACACCAATGCCACCACACACTGCCCAGTCTGCAGATGACCCTACAGATGGGGAGTCCTCATAAACATACAACTGACATGGCAGGTATCAATACACATAGGACAGCCATATCTGCACACACCCTGTTAAACCAACATTACTCCAAATGCAGTATAGCAGCACTTACAGTCTGTAGTCAGGTCAGGCACACCCCCCTCCTGTGTGTTGGCCTGTTTCCACACTGTATGTTGTCAGAGGTAAATCCCCAATCCATCTGAGATGCTGTTTGCCAAACAACAGAATGAGTTCCTGCTCACAGTGAATAAAAAGGACCAACATAAACATGATGCTCCTAGATATTGGAGTGTGTTTCCATACAATTGACTACGGGAATGTTACCACAGCTGTTCCACATGCAGAGGCAATCAGCTGATCATAAGCATTACCTAAAATACACTGCTGCCTAAGCAAAGCAGGTGTAGGTCTCCACATCCACCAGTGAGGGAGTGAGAGAGGCAGACAGAGGCAAAGAAAAGTCAGGGAGGGGTGGGAGAATAAAACTTAAGCATGTTTGTGTCACACACCTACCAGCACAGGGTATCAAACCCCTGATGACTATGTAGTGCTGTCACAGTTCTATGCAGTTATTGGATGCGCCACATAGGTTACCTGTTGCTGACCCCTCAGAACATATATGTGATGGTGAGTGACATCTGCAACAGGGATATGGTAGCTGTACGGTAGGTGAAGTACACGTGCCTG
Source organism: Protopterus annectens (assembly GCF_019279795.1). Taxonomy (NCBI): domain Eukaryota; kingdom Metazoa; phylum Chordata; order Ceratodontiformes; family Protopteridae; genus Protopterus; species Protopterus annectens. The sequence goes on from NC_056728.1 coordinate 1,949,771,189, forward strand.
TCTGCATGAAAAGGTGCCAGCGTCAAAGCAGCTGCATGCTCACAGAGACGCACACACATTGACAAATGTGGCAGGGCCAGGAATACAACTCATCACTAGTGAGATTGCCACAACACATTACTGTGCAAGTATCACATGCACCACATGGGCCATATGGAGGTTATATGGGCAAAGGGTATGGGGAGGTGTCTGACATCAGACAGCATGTTTCAGTATGTCAGTATGCCAATGGGGGGTGTAGTGAGTGTGGATGTGATCATACACCTCATACAACACACACACAAACACACAGGGTGCCAGCACTGACATGCATGGGTGCATGTCTTCATGGGTATGCAGTGGTTGACTGTGCCAGATGGCTATGCAAGGCTATTAATGGGTATACCTTGGCATCAGGCCACATGACAATGGTCTGCATTGTGGCTCAGGGCTGTAGTTTCTGCATTTGCCCACACAGGTAGGTATTGTAAGCACCATCCAGTCACCTGGGAACTATTGCTTGTGGCCAATACTGTACATCGCTTGCCATGTATGTTTTCCTTATTCCATGACATGAATGGTGTCTGGGATGTGCACATCTCCCACATGCATGTACAGTGACATGTGGAACTGTACCTGGAGTGTCTGACCCATGTTGTGCTCACAGATTATCAACAGATGTGCCAGTCTTGGCTACATGTGGCGGACACTGGTAATGGACAGCAGGTTTACCCTGCACCTACATTGATAACATGCTAATGGCATTTCCTGGTGTCAGTGGCATCTGTCCATACATGGCATGTTTTCAGGCATGGTATGTCCTTTGTTCGTCACATGTGATGGCAACACAGGTGTTGCAGGTGTCCAGCGGGGAACATGGGGAAGGTGCACTGTCTGCATGTACATGCCTATTGAACAGATGGACAGGGTGCCATGCCCTCTATAGCCCACTGCAATCACTCCATAATTACTATCAGTGCTCAATATGCAGTGTACTACCCACATATGGGCTGTTGCCTAGGCATGTATGTGTGTGTGTGTGTGTGTGTGTGTGTGTGTGTGTGTGTGTGTGTGTGTGTGTGTGTGTGTGTGTGTATGGGACATGGGTTGAGAGTGTGCTCTGGGTAATACTGGGGTTGCTAACTGTGATTGCCTGGCCTTGATGTCACATGTATGGTTATGGATTTGCACCCTAGTCTCTCAGCTATTTCGCATCTGTTATCCCTGTACAGTGGACATTGTGATATATACTAGGGCCACCATAAAAGAATTTTGCAAAATCCACTACACATTGGGTCCAGGTGTCACACACACCTCCACACAGAATATGAGTTACAAACTCACACTCTTGTCATGCCTGGGAGTAGAACCCCTACTTAACTAGCTTATTACACAACAGCACTAAGCAGTTATAGTATGCACCACAGAGGTTACTGGAGTACTCCTTCTCCAAAGGTGTATATCACATTGGATGACCTCAGCAGGATTGCCAAAGTAAGACATTTGACATGCACTGAGTGTGACTAGCCTAAAATGCATTGCTCCCCACACAGACATTGAAACACACAGAAAACATCCACAACTGACATGTGTGGGTTTAGAACCCCTAACAGAGGTCTATATCACACTACAGCATGGAACTGTTATAGGATGCACCACAGAGATTACTGGAGAACTCCTTCCCCAAAGGTGTATTTAACAACAAATGACATCAGCATGATTGCCATAGTAGGGCATTTGACATGTACTGAGTGTGACTAGCCTAAAATGCATTGTTCCCTACACAGACATTGAAACACACACAAAACATCCACAACTGACATGTGTGGTTATAGAACCCCTAACAGAGATCAATATCACACTACAGCATGGATCTGTTATGGCACGCGCTACAGAGATTACTGGGCTTCATCCTTCCCAGAGGTGTATTTCTAGGTGGATGACATCAGCAGCCTTGCCAAAGTAGAGCATACAAATCATATGGAGTGTGACTACCCTAAAAAGCATTGTTCTCTACAAAGACAGGGTCTGACAAACACACACACACACTTGCCAAGTCTGGGATTGGAATACCTACTAAACTAGGTTATCATACTACAGCAGTACACAATTAAAGGATGCACTGCAGAGATTACTGGTCTACAGCCTCCCTAGAGGTGTATTTCTAGGTGGACGACATCAGCAGCCTTACCAAAGTAGAGCATTTCAATTGTAGGGGGTGTGACTACCCTAAATAGCATTGCTTTCTACACAGACAGTCAGACACACAAACTTGCCAAGGCTGGTGTTAGATCTCTTATCTAACTATTTTATTACACTACAGCAGTACACTGTTACGGCACATGCTATGGAGATTAATGGGATGCAACCAACCCAGGGATGTGTTTCTAGGTGGATGACATCAGCAGCCTTACCAAAGTAGAGCATGTCAATTGTAGGGAGTGTGACCACCCTAAAAAGCATTGATCTCTATACAGACAGACACACACACACAGTTGTCAAGGCTGGGGTTAGAACTCCTACCTAACTAGTTTATCACACTACAGCAGTAAACAGTTCTAGGATGCGCCACAGAGATTACTGGGCTAAAACTCTCCCAAAGGTGTATTTCACAGTGGATGACCTCAGCATGCTTGTCATAGTGGAGCTATGGGGAGGGCAGTGTGTGTGCATGGGCCATAACCCAATCATCTAGGGGTTAGCAGGCAACATGCAAACACAACCTGGGTCATATTTCACAGGGACATGTATACAGCTGCTAGATGACTACTTCCTTTAACAGTCATGTTGCACATCTGGCACGCGCACCACATACTCTGTAATGCTGAGAGATACCAGTGGCTGCAGTGAGTGACATCTAACCCTTGTGTGGTTGTGGCCCTTTGGCTGTGTGCTGGGTGGGACAGGCCTGGATGGCTCCTTGTCACAGTCACCCTCTTCCACACATCTATGTATGTCAATCTGTGGCTTATCACAGTGTGTTGTCCTTACATATATGCCTGTATTCCTATCCACTGTGTGTGCAAAGCATGAGTGGTGCATACTGACGAGTGTTTGCACTAACATCTGCGGCTTTCAGATATGTCCGGTCCACTGGTGTTTGCAGACATGGCCTTTATGTGTTTGTGTGTGTGAGCATGGCCAGTATGACCTTTCAGTATGTTGTTGACTGACATTGCATTCATTTCTCTAAGTGTGTGGGCATGCCCAGTATGGCCTTCTATACTGAATGTGTTGATCGAGTCCAGATAGTTTGTACTGCAATGCTGACCTTTGTGTTGTATACCTACAGGTAGCATGCTGTCTCTGCAGGGTATCTGTTGATCATTTGGCATGGACTGTTACTAAATTTCTGCATAGGATGGGGAGGCACACCTGACCATTTCTACATTTCTACACAGGATTGTGGGGAGGGCACACCTGATTGTTACTATATTTCTATGTAGGATGGGGGGCACACCTGACTATGTCTACATTTCTACACAGGATTGGGGGGCACACCTGACTGTTACTACATTTCTATGTATGGGGGCACACCTGACTATTTCTACATTTTTACACAGGATTGGGGGGGCACACCTGACTGTTACTATACTTCTATGTAGGATGGGGGGCACACCTGACTATGTCTACATTTCTACACAGGATTGGAGGGGGGCACACCTGACTGTTACTACATTTCTACGTAGGAGGGGGGGCATACCTGACTATTTCTACATTTCTACACAGGATTGGGGGGCACACCTGACTTGCTATATTTTATGTAGGATGGGGGGCACACCTGACACTTGTACACATTTGCTAGGACTGTACTGGTATTTCGGGTAATCCATTTCAGTCTATAGTCTTACTTATCGTGCTGACTAGAGGCATACCTGTGTACTACATATCTTAGCTTTTAATTACCTACATATTAGATTCTGACTTCCTACCCTTCAGAACTGACATCCCACTGCCTGACCTGCTGTAGTCTGTCTGTGAAGGCCTGGGGGGTTACCCATAGGCCTCATTCAGAGGCCATAGCACAGACTTTCTTTGTGTTTGTCTACACCTGCCCTGCTGGCTGTGACTGTTGTTGGGTATGTGAACCCCCCAACTGGCATGTGTGAGTCACTTACCTTGTGGGTGTCCCAGTATTGAGGGTGGTGCTGCAGCGCTGCCTATGTCAGATGCACATAGTACACTCCCTACACATGGTTAAGCACAGGTAGTGTAATGTTTGGCATCCCTTTTACTGTATGTGGGAGTCAGAGAGAGGTGTTATTCCCTGGGTCCCTCCTGTATCCGTGTATGTGCTATGCGTTGCCTCTTTGCCAAGGCCAGGGCATACTGGGCACACCTCCTTCTGCCTACTGGGGCAGGCTCAGGTTGTTCCTCCTCCAAGTCACTCTGTGCCTGTGCAGGCCTTGGCAATGGTGGGGTGGGCTGTGTGGCCCTGCCCCATGCTGTTCCTGCTGCAGCTGTTTCCGCAGGATCATATTGTGTAGCATGGCACATACAAGGACAATTTGGGTACATGTAGCTGATGAGTACTGCAAGGCTCCACCAGATGTGTCCAGGCACTGGAACCATGATTTGAGCATTGCAAGCACATGCTCTACTATAATTCTGGTCTGTGTGTGTGCCTCATTATGGAGTTCTTGTTTGGGTGTGTGTGCATTTTAGATGAGTGGCATCAGCCATGGCTCCAGTGCATATCCAGCATCCCCCACTAGGTGACCATCAGGGATGTCCCCACTGGCAAATCTCTGGTACAGCTGCATCAGATTCCAGATGTGGGAATCGTGATAGCTTCCAGGGCAGCCAGCACACACATTCATTATTATGTCCTGGGCATTCCACATGACCTGGCAGTTGATGGAGGGGAAGCCCTTGCAGTTGATGTAAACCCTACCCCGCTCACTGGGTGATCCTTTGATGTGTATGTGTGTGCAGTATATAGCACCCACTACCTCAGGGTATTCTGCTATTTGGTGGAACAGTTGCATATTGCTGGCCAATGCCTCACGGGTGTTGGGGAAATATACATGCTCACCGACATGTGCTGTCATGGTATCCCAGAACTGGTGTAGTACCCTGGATGCTGATGCTTGTGAAATCCCCATCATATCCCCAGTTGGCCTTTGGAAGGTACCTGTAGCTAGTATTCATAGGCCTACACATACCTTGGTATCCACTGGGATGGGTTCCCCTCTGTTAGTTTTGTGTGTCAGGCGTGGCCAGCACAGCTCAACAATTTGCTGTAGGAGGTCCCTGACCACCCTATACCGCTCCCTCAGCCCCTTCCACAAGTTGCTGTATGATAGCTATTGCAACCCCTATCATTTTGCTGTTGTGAGTGTTAAAAGTTCCCCGCTTGTTTACACCAGTGGTGTAGAGTGTGGGGAAAACCAGAGGGGGAGGTGTTTGCATAGTTTATAGTAGTGTTCTGGGCTGGACTGGTCTGCTGCCTGTGTAATTGGCTGATTCTAATACATTTCACCTGCCAGCTAAGCTAGTTCTCCTTGATTACCTTCCTACTGCTGTTTTTCCTTCCCATTGCCTTCCTGTTTAAGCCTGTGTGCGCACCATGCACAGTGCTGCTATTTCCTGGTTTAACTTCTTTTTTCTTCCTGTAAAGCCTGGTGTGTGGTGCACACACCTGCTTAGGCTTTGTAAAGTGTGCTAGGCAGGTTTAGACACACCCCCTAAGCTAGGAGCATGCCCAAGCCACAGGGCTCCAATTCGCTTACAGTATGACTGACCCCCCCCCCCTCCAATGATGTCACCTAACTTCTAGGCTTGCACCAAGCTATTCCTACTCTTACACTGTTGGGACCTGACTCACATGCTGGGGAAAATTGGGATTCACTATCCTACCCCTCATTTGCATAGGATTGCCTGCTAATGCATAGTTACATGTCTCACACTGAACTTCCCCCCTTAGCAACCACTACTCACTGGCCATGTTGTCTTCCGCCTGCCATTGACTTGCATGGCAGAATACTGATTTTAGTTAGAATGCTTAATTTAGGTTCATTTTGTTATTTTCCCCCAGATTCCATTTGCACGCCACTGCCCTATGCTTAAACATCTAAGATCGGCTAAAAAAGAATAAAAGTTGATTTCTATATATTTCTTTTTTGTTTGCAATGCCAATGGCCTTATACCTGGCCATTGACATGCTTACTACATGATATGCAACCTTTATTTGGGGCTATCACAGCTCTGTATTGGATTTTGCAGAAATGTACTTGGTTTCTAACTGAGTACATTCTGCAGATAGTACTAGTCTTGCACGGACTGTTGCAAGCCTCCTGGATTGCAAGATCACCTCATTTGCATAGATTTCTCCTGCAAATTGGGTGATTTGCATACCAGGGCTTACTCCATGCAGGATTAGTGCAGGAGCACTCGTGCATGCCCCTGCAGGCTGTTCCTGGATTGCACAGCAGACATATTGCCTGCTTGAGCTCCTGCACCGATCTTGCACTCCATGCAAGCTTTTGAGAAACTGAGGGAAGATATTGTTGTTTGGCAAACTTAGTATTACAGATATTGGCTGAGAACCTAGAATGCAGCCACATAGAAAAAGATAAATGCTCTATGTATGCATGGAGGCAGTTTTTACAAAGTTTATATCTGAACACTATGTGAAGGAAGAAATCATGGCTTTGGCACTTGCAGATATGATGTGGAGGATATAACATAGATAAGTTTGTAGACAGCAAAGAAGTGGTGGTAAAGATTTTGGTCTCAGATAGAATATCTTCAGTGTCATGTAGACCAAATTAAGAGTGCAGTACTTTATTTTGAATGATTTTGCAAAATGGGAGAGTGATACAGAAAAGTATTAGGGGATAAACTAAAAATAGGTATGGAATAGTTGTTCAGAAAAATTAAATTAAACACCATATAGGTAACACGCCTTTGTATATATCAAATCAATGTAACAGCGTCTTGCAAAAAGATACTATAGTTTTTAAATGAGGTGGCAATATAACATGCAAGACAGTTGGCACTCACAAATTTGATGAAATGCAGAGGTGCAGGGCAGAAACCATTACCACTTAAAGAGGAGAAGAAAATCAGGGTAGCAAAGGGCCGTACTAACAAAAATGCTGTATACGTTTATGAAGAAAGTCACATTGGACGTAATGGGATCCTATCTCGCCTACATTCATAACTGTAGGCGAGATGGATCCCATACATCCGAAGTTATGGTAAGTACATAACTAAAAGTTATAGCTCAATTAGGTAACACTGGAAGCTAAAGAAAGCATGTCAGAAATTATACAAAATCAAGTTTGGTAGAGTTTGAAAGTCATAAGGCAAAGTTAACAAGTGTTTCTGTTGAGAATTCATTATACAGAATGGCAGGAAAAAGTATATTCTCTGCTACTAAGGTGAAGGAGAAGATGGATACAGTAAGGACAGAAAGTGCTTAAGTAAACTGAAAATGGGCATACAGAGAAGCCAGTAGATTCAATAGGATTCATCTCAGAAGTTTGAAAGAACAGCATGCTGAGCTAATAACTGCATTCATCACTCCCTGTCTGATAATTCTTTACATGATGGAATTTTGTGAAGATTGGAAGATGGTAAATGTGATTCTGTTATCAGAAATTTAGAAGCAAGTCAGAATCAGTAAATAGCAAATAGGTGAACCAATCTATATTTACTGGAAAACTGATGTTTTCATGAACAAATGAAACATTTTTTTTGTGCCACCATGGTGAATAATTTTGTGGACATATGGGAACATGAACTCCCAGCAGAAAGGTTGTTTCAAATAAATTTCAAAGATTTCTTGAATGGGTCACAAAAGTACTAAACATTAGGAAATCTGTTGGTATGATATGCTTTGATTGTAGTATGTATGATGCCACAGTTTCATACAAAAAGGTAACATTTATGTTCGATAACTTTGTCATAGGTACCAGGGTGCTCCGTTAGTTTAATAAGTGTCAAAAAAAACAGAACACAGAACACAGTAAGAAATACAAAAATTATTCTAAAGTAAAACCAGGAGAGTTAAAAGTGATGCATCGCAGAAATCAATTATGAAAGGCTGAACAGAAAATAAGTCTGTGTATAGACTGCACATACACCTGCAAAAAAGCTAGTTCTAAAGTATAAAACCATTACTATGACCCAGGTGTCCCAAATCCGATCAGAAGCTTAGACAACAGTTGGAGTTGGTGTGCAAGTAAAAATGATGAAACATTGCCTGTTTTACCCTTCCCTTGGAAAATAAGGGATGTCAGTGACCTGGACACTAGTGGGAAATTTATTTTTAGTCCTAGTGGAGACTATGGCTTAGAAAAGCTAGTGGGTTGAGCAAGTGAGCAGATCTAGGAAGACATCACCATCATGGGGCCTGGAAAAGGGATTCTTCTATGTTCATTCTTTGCTACATGATCATCACATATCATGACTAAAGAAAATAGAGAATGTGGGGCATAACCCCTTCAAGCCTGCCTCTCCGGGCAGTAGTGGCAGCTCTCAGGCTCATTGACCTCCTGCAGGGCATCCATCATCACTGGAGTGGAAGGTGGTGACATGGATCCAGAGGGGATAAATGCCTGGGGAAAATCATACATGAGCGAGTTAACACAATAAATTTCAAGTGAAGTTCATTCTGTATAAAACACAATTAAATATGAATTCTTCCTGCTTGTTCCAAAACCTCCAAAGTACTTTTGCCCAAATCGTTAGCTTTGCAGAAAAAAGTAATTAAGAGCATACCATATGATAAATGGGAATAGTCAGCAGTGGTGAGCACATCTATAAACTCCTGTAACAGTGCACCTGACAAAGGCCTACATTCAGGTCATCTTATATAGCAGGATAAGAGTCACCATTCTCAAGTGGAGGAAGTGATCAATGTCCAACTAGAACAGGAATAAAAAGAATGCAGATGGCAGACATAGCATGCAGAATATCAAACCTGAATGACAAAGTACACAAAAATGGTGGATTCAGGAAGTGAAGGAAGACCAGACAAAATGGATGGAAACACAAGAAATCAATAGCTGATTTTAATTTATTTATTAATTTATTTATTTATGTATGTATGTATGTATGTATATATTTTACTTTTATTTCCTGGGGATGTCTGACTGGACCAGTGACCCTTTTTCAGTGGAGGCCCAGGGAGAAAAGCTCCATTACAAAAACACATTACAAACAATACAAGAAATTAATAACAATCAAGAATACATAACTTTGGTAAATATAGGTAGCAAATAGTTTATACATAAACAATAAAAACTGAGAGAGTAATACAAAGTGAAAAAAAAGAAAGGTAACAAACGGGCATGAAATAGCTTGTGCCGTCATAGAGAAATGACTGATCAGTAGATCAGTATCATAAGAATAAGGCTTATTGTATCTATGCTAGTTTTAACAGCGATAGCTAAGACAATATTGAGGTGAAGTAGAAGAAGGAGGGAATATGATGAAACTGTAGGAAGCTTGAGACAGGTAGATGAAAACAGGAGCAGCAGTAAGCTTGAAATAGGTAGAGAGAAACTGGATTTCCATGAGAGAAAAGAGTTTGGATGTCAGAATTTAGTAAGGGAAGAGATATTTTGGTTGTAAGAACAAGGAAGGACATATTTAGTGTTACACAGTTTCATACCTCTCAACTTATCCTGATGTTCATTGTTGGTTTTTGCTTAAAGTATTACTCTGTCCTTCCTAAAATTTATCATTTGTAGTGATTATTACCCTAAGCAAGTAACGCTTCACATTACAATTATAGACATTTTAATCTTCAGAATGTGCTTGTTGTCTCAAATTATATTAGCCTGGGCTTCTTAACTGAGCAGTATTACTGTTTAAAAAGTGCCCATGATATAGGGCCTTTGTCTTTCATTATTTTTGGCACTGTCCCTAATTCGTGAGTGAATGGATTCAGAGCTATGCATAATATGACTATTGCAGACAATGATGTCTCACTCTAGAAGCAGCAGTACAACATAATGAGGAAGTAGAAATAGGATCAACATTATTGCAAAAAAAGCCACCACTATGGTCAGGCTAAGAGCATAAATAGTAACCTGAAAACAAAAAAAAGAAAATAAAAAAAAGACTGAATTTATATCTGTGATATATGAAAATGTAGTATTATGTCACCGGTGGGTAAAAGGACTTGAATTACACAGGTGAAGAAGAAAATATTGTTAGAAACGAAATGTTGTCAGGCTTAACAGAAAAACATTAAGAGAAGCTGTGAATTATAACCAAATGCTATCTATAATTTTTTTGAGGCCAGGATTTTAACTTTTATTTTAATAAATAAAACACAAAGTAGACTAAATACACTTGGAAAATGCTGAGGTATAAAACAAAAGTGAAGGTGAGTAAAAAAATAAATGTGGAGACATCAAAGTTACTATTGCTCAGTGTATCCTATTTAAAAAATGCATTTTTTTGATTTTCAGAAATTGCCACAATGCAGGCATATGTGCAAATGGCATCTGCAACAACAAAACATCAAATAAGTTGCTATCAGTGAAAATATGTAAAGTATTGTTCCAAAGCAACATAATGACTTTAGAGGCTTTGCAAGTATCCTCCATTTGGCAGTAGGTTATTGGGTAAATATTCCTAGTAATTTCTGACTTGCAATGTTACAAGATGTAACCCTGGTAATGGAAGAATGATGTGAAACACTGAGAGAACATGCAGAATGTTCTAGACAGGCTCAGATGATATAGATTTGATAAAAAATTGATGAATTTTTAAAGAATAACATTATCTGCTGTAGGCATTGTATTTCAGAATGCATTATAAAGTTAAAAGACAGGGCAGACACAGTGCAACAGTCATCCAGAATGTCAAATCATGTGACAGATGAGGTGCACTAAAGAATGACATATTGCTACTATCACATAATACAGAGCCACTTAACAGAAATACACCCACTAGAGATGCTGCAGGATATGCCCAAATGGAAATGAATGGAGAGCTATTAACATACCCTTAGGTTGTTAAAAGAAGTGCTTAGGATGGACAAGGTGTTTGTCCTCTTTGCCTATTATGTGTTTCTTTTAATTAAACTTCTTCTCAAAATGGCATTGTTGCACCACACAGACACCAGGATTGTAAACAGCAGCCTACAGCATTTGTTAAACTGTAAATATGTGCATTGACTACTCCTGCGCAGTTAGACAGAAGAGCTTTTGACTTCATTTGAAGATTAAAGAAGTTTTCACATAGAAGAAGGTTTCACTGATTACAGACCAAGAGCCACAGATAGCCTTGGTACCAATAAGGAATGGTGTACTAATATCAATAGCATATTATTATTACAGTACTGGTCCCTGTTCATAAAGGGAGATTTGCATCATATTGAACACCAGGAAATAAGTCCATATGGTAATGTTAATGTACCATTACAACTGCCATCTAAAGACTCAAAGCATTTGCAACCACTGAGTATATAGATAGATAGATAGATAGATAGATAGATAGATAGATAGATAGATATAGTGTGTCAGTTGTTGCTCAGTTGTATATGAGACAAATATTACAATGGAAACTGAAAACCAGCAATAACCAGGACGTGACACAGCTGCATGACTCAATTATAAAAGTATAGCATAGGGGCAATGGTCTAGTGTACCCCAATTTCTCTGAGACAGCTTGTATGTCAGTCATACTTTCAATATAGATATATAGTACAAAGTAATAACCCTGCCCAAGGTTTATTCCATTTTCAGGATTTGCAATATGAAGGGCATCTAGGGACAGGAAAAATGAAGTTACTTTCCAAAGGGTTCATGCAACAGACTAGCATTAAGACAGAAGTTGAAAACTTTAGGAAAAGTTTAATGAATAGTATATGATCCAAAATTAATCACTACCAGAATTCTTGCACCTTTAAGAACAGCCATATGCATCATAGAAACATACATATACTGAGTAGGACTTAAAAAGACTCAGTGTTCCTAAGTGCAGTGAACATGTGAAAGTAGCTGGAACCGACTGGAAAGTTTACTGAAAATTTAGAGAAGAATGAAGAACGATCTTTGGAAAGGCTGCTTGCTTGAGTAAACCTAATGTTGTAAAATTCAAACGTTCAAAGCACACAAATTTAAACGTAGTGGTGATTCAAACTGCTATTAAACAGCTAAGCTATCCACAAGGAAGGTGAATGGAGATTTATTTTTAATATATTAAGAAAACTGCTGAAGAAATGAGTTTCTGTTGAAGATCCTATACCAGAAGATGTGCAAATTCAGTTTGCTTACGTTAATACTGGCACATAATCACTAATACTACATCATAGAAGAGAAAACTTTGTTCCAGGTAGAACTTAAAGAAGCTTCTGCAAAAAAGCAATGCTAGTAGATGAAAGAAAAGTAACCAAGAAATCGTACCATATGACAGTCAGTGCTGAAAAGGAATTATTAGTGTGTGAAATGACAGTACTGCCAAATCATTTCAGTGACTGAGTCCATTAGTATGCTGCTCACTTCAGAAAAAGTAAAATGACAACTCAGGTCAACCAAGTGAGAAAGTCAAAAAGACAAGCTGATGACCTAATGTCTGATTTAAAAGAATGGACTACAGAAGGAATGCCATATGTGTAAAAGTATGAAACAGCTTTGGTAGCTCCCACTACTTACCCACATATGTGAAACCCCCTCATCCTAATCCCAAGACATAAGTAAGTAGAATGACTAACCACAGGCTTTTCTGCACACAGCCATAGTCAGTTACAGAAGTCAGTTAACAATCTGCTTCTTGAATTCTAAGAGGCATGGCATACAAGTCCTTTGAATAAAGATGGATGGATAACTGAATCCAGCTAATAACAATGACTACCAGATGTGCAAGGTAACACAGCATCTCTAATATAGGATACACCTAAGGATTTAACTATGTCACTATTCCAAGTCTAATAAGGCCACAGGGATGTTGACCTGAGTTTCTGAGAATTTCTACTGAATGGTTAAATGTAGAGAAGCTGAGAGGTGTATTCCTGGAAATAAGTGTAGTACAACTGTTATTAAAAAAGACACGTTTGCCATTTTTGCCCATGCTGTCAATCAGCAACCCCATCCCTGGTCAGTCAGTTAATTTGTACTCCTTCACTGGGGTGAGGGTCATCCAGGAAGAGCCATCTTTCAAACAGGCACTGGTTTAGTTCAATAATTTTTTCTACTTTAGTTTTAGAAGTCCTAGCTTGCATGCACATAGTTAGGCAATAGTGAGTGGCATGTACTGGGCAGTTTGTGGTGGGGTATCCCCTCGCTTCTGCAAGGGACATGCTCTTCAAATATCCCTGACCCTCCACATATGGCTTGAGCAGTGGTTTCCCTGGTCTCTAGAGAAATTGCAATAACCAATTTGCCCCAAGTACAAATAAAGCTATTCATTGTCATAGGAGAGGCAAGCAGAACTTCAACCCTCTGTAACACAGAGCCAGGGTACTAAACGACATATTGAAAAGGACTTTCCTCATATTATTAAGTACAATCACATAATATAACTATGCTGTATAAGTTTGAGGTGAAAAGTAGCATAGGTAATATTTGTTACATGTTGACTGACTAGAGTTCAAGAATATAGGCTCAAACCACAGCATAATAACAAGTGAAGTAAAAATAAATTGAATATGTGACATTATGCAAATACCAGTTATTCCTTTCATTTGATAAATGTATCAGTGTATCATCAGGTATTTGCTTCTACTTACACACACACACACACACACACACACACACACACACACACACACACACACACACACACACACACACACACACACACAAACGCACACACACAAACACATTTTTATATTGATATTTGTTGACCAGAGAAGTCTCACTGGACAAAAAAACATTTTTACAATCAATGGATAGAATGTTCAGGGTACAAATAGTACATGCGAAAAGATAAAGGGGGGTATTCAGTAAAGCCTACATGAAGCGATTCTGCATGTAGGCATAGTGGCATGGCCCCAACATGGAAACTGGCTGGCGAGCGATCCAGTCAGCATAGCAGAGGGGCGTGCTCAAGCATGTGGACAGTGGAAGTGTCTGTGGAATGCAAATCACATCATAAGCTGATGAAATCCATGAAAATGAGGGTGATTTGTGATCCAAAAAGCAGAAAAGCATCCGGGTAGGTGCTGTGTTGGTGTCAGAAATGTAAACGGAAAGAAACTATACCAGAATGTAAATTTTAAAAAGGGGCTGTAAAAGACCAAAAAGAAGGTTGGAGCTTGTGCTGTAGGCATGCAAATGGCCAAAACTTTGGCCAGTAAGTCCAAAAAGCAATGCACATAAATAAAAAATATTATTTTTTTAATACATATATTATGTTTGAGCAGCATACAGTGATGTGCAAACATGCTGTTATGCAAAAAAAAAAAAATTAAATAGTTGAAAAACCAAAAATAAGACATTTTCAAAACTAATGCATGATAATGCAGAGTGTACAATGGTAGGTTGCAGTGATTATTAAGGAGGCAGGTCCTGGAGCAGTGAAGTATCCGGGGTATATTCAAGTAGGTGTACACAAATGAGCTGGGGTTACTGAATAGCAAAAAGGGCCACTGTGTCCCCCGATACAAACATTGCTAGGGCTAGAACCATGTAGATAGTAGCAGAACAGGTAGCTGACATCAAACGGGGGGGGTGTGACAGTGTGATTTAAGTGGATTGGAGCTCAGTGGCTCCTGTTTGAGCTCAGCTAAGCACAGCTAAGCAGGGGGATGTGCCTGATGCTGCTGAGCTGTGTTTAGCCCTGCAGTGCATGTTTTACCTGGTTTAAGAAAAGCTGAGCATGCCCGTGTATGCAAGAGTGTCCAAACTGCTGATCACTGTTTATACTAGCACCTTGGGTTTGCATGCCGTGCCCCAGTGCTTAGCAGTAAAAGAATTAAAAAAAAAAGAAATAGCTAGGGGAAGCCAATCAAGTAGATATGACTGATAAGCCCTGTTCAACAGACAATAACCCATTCAAACCCCCAATGATATACCTGTCAGGAGGAATGCATCATAGCGAGCCAATACCCCAGGTTGCATCTGCAGCAATCCACTATAAAGTATGTATACACCCTTATATCTGTTTTTCCCTACATACTTTGCACCAGTGGAGTACACACTTGGAAAGTTTAACTGACAAAATGATAGGGGCTGCTGGAGTTCTGCTACATCTTTATGTGCTAGAGGCTGAGGTCAGTGATGATGCTGATGCTGACAACAGGCCCAGACTGAGAAGGAGAAGAGTGTTCAGGCCCAGGGTAACCTTCCAGGGGTTACATGAGATGGAGATTGTAGAGCACTACAGGGTGGGCAAGGGCATACTACAAGAACTCATCAAGCTCTGCTGCCCTCAACTCAGACCCAGAGCCAACAGATGGGAACCCATCCCAGTGGAAACAAAGGTATGTGTAGCCCTTAGAGGATTAGCTACAGGTACCTTTCAAAGACCAACTGGGGACATAATGGGGGTCTCACAGGCATCAGCATCCAGGGTACTCCAGTTCCTGGATGCCATGCCAGCACATGCCAGTGAGCACATTTATTTACCCCACACCCATGAGGAGAGGGCTAACAATATGCATCTCTTCCACAGTGTAGCATACTACCCTAAGGTACTGCATGCCATAGACTGCACTCATGTCCACATCAAAGCAGCACCTGGTGAAGAGAGTAGAGTCTATATCAACCACAATAGGTATCACTCCATTAACTACCAGGTGGTGGGCAATGCCCAGGGCATTATCATGAATGTGTGTGCTGGCAGCCCTGGCAGTTATCATGACTCCAACATCTGGCACATATCACAGCTGCATCAGACGTCTGCCAGAGGGGATATCTTGTATGGCCATCTACTGGAGGATGCTGCCTATGCACTGGAACCGTGGATGATGGTACCCATCAAAAATGCACACACACCTACCAAATGCCATAATGAGGCACAAGCACAAACTAGGAACATTTTAGAGCATGTGTTTGGGCTGTTTAAGTCATGGTTCCATTGCCTCGATATATCTGGTGGAACCCTGCAGTCCTCTCTATCCACATGTGCACACATATTCACAGTATGTGCCATGCTACACAATATGATCCTGCAAAAGCAGTTGTGAAAGGAGCATCACAGGGAAGGGACACACAGGCTCCCACAGTTGCCAAGTTCCCCACAGCCACAGGAGGACTTGGAGGAGGAACCACCTGAGGCTGTCGCTGTAGGCAGACATAGGCATGCCCAATATGCCCTGGCCTTGGCAAAGAGGCAACACATAGCACATGCACTGACACCCTAGGGACATAGGGACTGACACCTCACTCTGACTCACATACATACATACTAAAAAGGATGTCAGCCACAACACACAACTTGTACCTTAACATGTATTGACTCTGTACTGCATGCATCTGACAGAGTCAGCCCTAAAGCACTGTTATATCAACTGCTGAAGGCACAAGGTATGTCTCTCTTCATTACAACAAATGTATGGGGTACTACACCATGGTAGCATAGGTATGGACCTGCCATATGTATGCAAGGGGGTAGAGTGGGCTACAAGAATAACTGCAGACAACTGACAGCTTTGTGGGACAACACAAACTCTCTGCCCAATACTGGCCACCCCATCATATGCAGTAGGCCCCAAGGTAGCAAAATCCACTGCACTAAGTGATGGAAATTAGAAACAACGGGATCATGGCACAGATGCATGACTGTCAATGCTAGAGGCCCCTACTCCTAACACAACCATGTTCCCATACAACTGCAGTAATGTTATTGTTTGCAAGGTAATAGCAGCAAACCACACAATCCCCGGCCTGTCCCAATCAACCTGGCGACATGTTTAATTTCCACAATATGCAAGAGTCAATGTGCTATGTATGTCTGTGCTTGATAGTGTCAGGAATTAAACTGCACTGTCAGGTGGCTGTTGTGGCTTAGTGGGCTAAGTATGTTACCATGGTTGATGGGGTTTATGGTTCGGGACTGGCTGTGCCATTATTTTGCATGTGAGCTACACCTATGTTAGGAGTTCTACAGACTGTCCATATGTCACTATGTGTGACTACAAGAAAGCTGGACTAAGCCAGAGATAATGGAGGGATATGGGGCCACAGATAACTCTGACTTACCTACATGGTGGCTAGTAGAACAGCAGGTTGTAACACATCAGAGTAGCAGCAGGATGTCAAGGCCATCACATAACTGTGTCAGTACTTACAACAAGTCAGTGGGCACCAGCAGTGGACACCAACATACCTATCAAATGTACAGTGTTTTGCAAAATGTCCACAGCTTTGCCTCATATTTCTGGTCTGTTTTTCACAACATTGCAGTTTTCTAGCAAACTAGTGGCAAATCAGTAAAAGTTGATGTTAGAAAATAATGACAGACATTTGAGATGCAGACTTCATACCCTTCAGAAAATTCATGCTAAAGCAAAACCTGTTATTCTACCAACTGTCTAAGTTTGTAAGAGCAATATTAACAAATTGTTCCTATTACTGAGCCTGTGTCCCATTTTTATATATGGCTTTGTGCAGATGTCTTGCTCAAACAGGTTGAGGGGTTTGTGCACCATGTAGCATTATAATACCAATACAACACAAACTGTATGAAGACCAGGGCAGACATATGAGGCGCAATGCTGGACATCCTGCAAAACAGGCACAATCAAAGGTGTGAAGGATGTAAACCTGTGTGTGGTGTTACATCTTGTACCCCAGTCACAGCATACCTACAACTATATAGAGCTGCATCTGTGGACATAGCAAGGAACAGAAGCGGAACAAAGGCCCACAGATAAGGAGAAGGATGAACTACTGACAGACAAATGTAGAAAGTGCAGAACAGGTTGTATAGTAGCATTGGTTCACTGCTGTGTATGGAGTCAGTAACTCAAATGTCTCTTGTCAGTTTCTCACATCAATCTATAATGATCTGCTACTGATGTGCCAGGAAATTACATTGTTATGTAAAATGTACCAGAAATAAGATGAAAAACCCTGTTCAGTCTAATACAATCTGCACGCACCCTAGGTATGAGTCAGATATTTTGGCCAGCACACAGCTGGGGATTCCATTGGGCATGCTATCAGGGAGGTGCTGGACTGTGTAATCAGGTGCAGCAGCCATCTGGCTCTAGCTCACTAAATCCTGGACTGGAGTCCCATTGTAAGTACTGATGGTCACACTGGGCATGCTCCTACACTTAGCTAATTTCACCCCATGTCTGAAGACTCATCTGCCTATAGAATTGAGATGTTAATATATCTCTGTGCTGACAGACAGCTATGTATACCTGACTATCTCTCCCTATCCCCATCAGACATGATTACCCTTATCTATCAGTATGTTGCACATATATGATATATATGTATCTGTACAGCTTTATATAGATACATAAAAATAAGTAACATATATATGTGTATATATATATATATATATATATATATCTATATATATATATATATATATATATAGATATATATATAGATATATATATAATATATATAAAGATACACAGAGAGAGAGAGAGAGAGACACACAGAAAGTTGAAGAGTGATGTAGTTCTGCAGCCACTTGTAGACCAATTGTTGCCAGTGGCGCATGCAACTAGTACACTGAGCTGTAGTGTGTATTACTAGGGAGGTATGGGTTCTAAACTCACATCAGCAACCTTTCATGTGTGTAGATATTCCACAGACAGCATTGTACACAGGCCTATGTCTGTGCAATGGTCAATTATTTTATGGCCCTGTGACTAGTGTCCTCCACAACACTGGCCTCCCTGTCAACAGCTGCTGATGTCTTCCACCCCAGCAGCTGTGGCAGACACTCTCCAAACACATAAGCTTTGTGGTGCATGCAATATGTACGTAGCAGTATACAATTTACAACTAGATAGGTAGGGGCTATAATTCTAGCTATGGCAACTTTGTGAGTTTGTGTACATATATCACCTTGCAACAGTGTGTCTGTTTTGCCTATGTGTGTGTGCAATGCTCATACATTTTCATGCCTGTGCCCATCTGTTAACCCCACGTTGGCTTACTTTTCAGGGCCTGCTGATGTCATCCACCTTAGAAGCACATTGGAACACTCTCCAAACATATGAGCTCAGTGTCACATGTGATATATACATAGAGCTGTAGTGTATACAGGTGCATAGGTGGGGGTTCTAATCCCAACAATGGTAAGTGTGTGTGTGTGTGTGTGTGTGTGTGTGTGTGTGTGTGTGTGTGTGTGTGTGTGTGTGTGTGTGTGTGTGTGTGTGCATAAGTATATCCCCTTACAACAGTGTGCATGTCTGCTATATGTGTGTGCAATGCTAATACATTTTAACAGCAGTGCCAACCTGTTAACTGCCATGTTGGCTTACTCTATAGGACCTGCTGATGTCATCCACCTTAGAAGCACATTGAGACACTCTCCCAGCACATAAGGTCAGTGGTGCATGCGATACATATGTAGCACTGAAGTGTATACTACTAGATAGGGAGGGATTCTAATCCCAACAACACAACCCTGTGAGTGTGTATGCATGTGCATAAGTATGTTCCCTTGCAGCAGTGTGTATTTTTTACCTATGTGTGTATAATGCTAATATATTTTAAGGGCCATGCCTACCTATTAACCCCCAAATTGGTTTACTTTACAGGGCCTGCTGATGTCATCCACCTTAGAAGAACAGTTAGACACTCTCCTGGTATGCATGCACTACTATATTGTATATAACTAGATGGGTAGGGGTTCTACTCTCCAAACTGGCAAATCTATGAGTGCATGTATGTGTAAGAATATCCTCTCATAGTAGTGTGTCTGTCTTGCATTCTGTGTGTGTGATGCTTTAAGGGCCTGTAACCCCCCCATTGGCAACCTTTTTCAGGACCTACTTAAAAAACACAGTTAGATACTCTTCCAACACACTAGCTGCATGGTGCATGCGGTAAGTATGTAGTACTATAGTGTATATAACTGGATAGGTAGGGGTTCTACCATCATAACTGCCAACTCTGTATGTGTCTGTATAATCATATCCTCTCATAGCAGTGTGGATGTCTTGCCTGTGTGTGTACGATGGTTATAAAATCTTAAGGGCCTGTTAACCTCCCATTGGCAACTTTTATAGCACCTGCATGTGTCACCCACCTGAACAGTAGTGGCAGACACTCCAAAAACATGTAAGTTCCATGGCGCATGCTGTACATATGTAGTGCTATGCACAGGTAGGGGTTCTACCTCAGCAAGTGCAGTTCATGTGTGTGTGTGTGTGTGTGTGTGTGTGTGTGTGTGTGTGTGTGTGTGTGTGTGTGTGTGTGTGTGTGTGTGTGTGTGTGTGTATGTGAGTTCCTCCTGTAAGTCTCCTGTAAACACCAAAAAAATACAAATGTCCCAAGAGTGTAGAACAACAAACATTTCCTACATTATTCTAAATCCTTGCATAAAACAGTCATTTTACACAACACACCTAAATGTTATGAGAAATAACATAATCTAGGCAAATGCTACAAAACTAAGCTGTCATATTGTGGAAAAAAAGTGAGGTTGTATCCGTTGTACTTGCTGTGGTATGGTTTCTCCTGCCAACTCTGACATTACTACAAAATGTTTCCCACATTGGGCATTTGATAAGGTGGCAAACATAGTCTGTCTTGCCTATGTGTGTGCAATATGTATGCATTTCAAGGTGCTGTGAGAAGCTGCTGCCCCCAAATAACTCACATGTATATAGGCATGAATGCTACCTGCCACCACCTACAGTTGTAGGTACTGAACAAGTTTGTGGATGACTGTAAGTTGGGTGCTGTCTGTCAGTGAAACTCCAAATGATGTTAACATACTGCAAGAGGGTAATAGCTAGCCTTGTTAGTGCCCAATGGACATTACTCTAGTAAACTCATATGATCCTATGAACCTATGATCCTATTGAACTCCCAGGTGACATTTATCATAAGAAGCATATTGTGTCATGGGTATGCATGCAAGATTACGCTGTCTGCCCCTATTGTCCCTAACACACTGTTCTACACATAACGACCTAGGTAAACATGCATATATACAGCTGTATCTTAGCTAAGTCACATTTTTGCATAGTCATCATGCCACCTTGAGCTGCTGTATTGGCACCAGCTCTCCACAGTGTATACACACAAACCCCTGGAATAGAAACAGAAAAAGGTGTGGAAGACAACAATCAGTCAGCAGTACTAACACAAATGCAGCATCATGGAATAAAGGTATATATACTTTGATGTGTACTCATGACACATGCCAGCAGACAGCACCTTACAGGGCAGAACACTACTGCAGTACAGACTGTCATTAACTGTACTATAGCCACCCTGTGCATCAGACGCATATTCACATGTCCCTGCAGTGATGGTATGGATGACAGGGACGTGGCACAGGTATCATCACATGGGCAGTGTGTTGTGTGGAGTTGCCAAAGGCCTAGCCTGTGCCACACATTTGACATCATGTGTGTGCCTCTGAAGGGGTGCTGGTCAGCTGGGCCATGGAGAGGAGCTGTGTGTGTCTGGTGGTGACTTTCATGTGACAGTGATGTGTGAGTGTGTGCATGTATTCAGTCAAGCCAAGTGCTATCCCTACACGAGGGTATGTTGGACAGCCATGGACCATACCTGTCAGACTGTACAATTCACCATCTATGGCCATGAACATGGGAACTGGTTCTACCAGGAGTGGCACTGGCACAACAATGCCCAGGGTCGGATGAGGTACTACTTGCTGATGGTGAATGGTGTCTGTCAGGTCTGTGTCCCTCAAGGGACTGCCAGGACCATGTGCCCATGGCCTGCCACATTGTGCTGTGGACAGCACCCTCCCTTCATTAGTGCTCATTGTACTGCTACTACGGGAGTGTGACTGTGCACATCCATGTGAGCTCTCAGCTGATGTTGTTGCTGACCTATGTCCACATGTCTGATGCCCTACTCCCACCACATTTTCAAGCACAGACAGTGCACAGTTAAGGAGTGACAATGTCTCACTCCATCTTCTGTCCACTCATTGGCAAAATGATGTAAGGCATCATTCATGGATGGAGTCATGGATGCCAGGCAGTGATGCAGTCATGATCCTGAGCATCAATCTGGTGTTGCATTCAGAACATGCCTGTGCCTTCACAATGGACTGACACATGTGTCGGGTGACACATGATGTGACACCTCTGACAGGTGGTGGATGGACAGCAGTCCTCCTTCAAACACCCCTGTCATTCTGCCCATGTGGGACCTCACCAACTGTCTAGCTATAGCTAGTGTCTACAGTTACAGATGCCATAGTTGCCACACTCTCCTGTTCGATGCCACCACCCTTTTACTGTGCAATATCTGTGGCCACAGGGGACTGGGTTTGTGTGGGCATACTGACTGTGTGCAGGGACATTGGTTAAGGAAGTGGGATATCAACCCATGGGATAGATTTAGCCCCCAAAAACCCCACCTGTGCTTCACTATGGCCACCATCATCATCAGAGTCCAATGAGACACTGACATCAGGTTGTGAGGGTGACACACTCCAACCCCCACAGTCACCTGTGAGGAGGAATGCAACATGACTACATTAATTCCTGCACTATTACATCTGCTGACACACACACACACACACACACACACACACACACACACACACACACACACACACACACACACACACAAATATATGCAGGTGAGGTGCCACAAATGCATTTTACATACCACACCTTATTACTGACCCCATGCACAACAGACATGCAGACCACAACAGACACAGACAAGACAGGCCCTTAACAACATGCAGTGCAGCTATGTCCAGTTAATGTTGCCAGTACTATACACATGTGAGTTGAGTGACATGTCAGTGTATGTTGTGGACCTTCACCTAACATACAGTGCGCCCGTGTCCACCATACTAATGCCCCCCTTTATAGCAGACTGCCTAGACCTTCACAAAATGCCTTCAAATATGTTACAGCTCCTGCAAATATGCTACTGTGATTACCAAACTAATGCACTGTAGTGAAACTCTCCACAACTTAACATACAGGTATTGCAATATGGCTAAGCTTAACAGTTGTGTCCATGGCAAACTGACAGCCCATGACACACCTAGGGTATAGATGATCCATAACAAAACAGTGTCACACTCACCGGCTACAGGATGATGGACTCCAGCCACACGAGTGGTACCAATGGAATTGTGGGGGAGAAATATCATAAGCAGACATAAATGTGGCATTGGCTTAGGATAATATGTGCATATAACAACATGTACAGTACGAACTGTGATACTGCCCACATTGCTGCCATTCGCACTATTTGTGTACACATGTGCATTACAAATCCCCCCAAAATGCACATTGATCAGACATCCGTGTACAGGTATGCAGAGGCTGCCACTATGACTGCTACAGTATTAAAGTGATGACTACAAGAGGCTTGCCTGGATGCTCTTCCACTGTGGAAGCTATGCCACCCACCTCCATGGCATATGGGGTGATGGATCTTTGTGAGCTGGTGGCCAAACTCATGTTTGCCAGGGACTCCTCTGTGGCCTAGAGTGGTTGTTGTGTTGCAGGCCCTCCACAGGTACCAGCACAGTCCCTGGCCACAGCTGTGGCCCTCTGCCATGCATTATGTATCATATCAGTGGTCCAATGTTGGACCTGCTCATAGCTCCTTTCCTGTAGCCCATTGAGATTTACAGATGCCATGAGGTCTACCAACAGTGCAGTGCATTGTTGCTGATTATGGGAACTCCTCAACAGCAGGATCTGGTGATGGAGTCTCAATCCATCAAGTATGGCATAATTCTCTGCTGCTGAAAATGGTAGGTCCCTACATCTCTACATCAGTCCTGAAAGACAAGAAGAGGGAACACATAACAGGACCACATACATTGTTTTGCAT
This sequence comes from Protopterus annectens, assembly GCF_019279795.1. Lineage (NCBI taxonomy): Eukaryota > Metazoa > Chordata > Ceratodontiformes > Protopteridae > Protopterus > Protopterus annectens. The sequence goes on from NC_056728.1 coordinate 1,949,795,053, forward strand.
TATGTGCACAACCTGCTTATCCATATTTGACAGCACTGTCCTCCACTAACTACCACATCATACCCTACCATCTATCACCACAGTATGTATGTGGCTGTCAGCAAAATAGTGGCAATACATCATGCACTACCTGCTGTTTCCTGCTAGTTGCTGCATGTTCTCTAAGGTGTTCAACTGCATCTTTTCGGTTGCAACTATTACCACTTGTTTATAGCCTGTCTACATTGTATGCAGTATTGTCAGCCTCCTACTTTTATTTTAAGCATCTGGGCTATAGGCCCACTTCTTAGGTCTCCCTAGCCTTCCTCCTTCAGATCCTGGAAAATATGGCTTGACAATATACTACAGTTTCCCCTGCCAGTCTGGTTGATATGGGGATCCTGGTACAGTGTAGCAACTGCCTCATATACATAGACAACCATCTACAAACACCACCAAGAAACCCAATTTGTGACAGATGCAATAACATTAGGAACCTACAGTCCATGCTCTCTCCCTCTCAAGCCCACATACTGTATGTGGCACTGAACAGGTTGTCGACACATTCAGTACACCTCACATACCACCCACACCTACACAGCACACACCCACATATGCGGAGATCCTCAACATACACATCTACATACAAAGGAGACCTCTGAGGCAAAGACACATATGAACTCCACAGCCCTCCACCGCACATACCATGCATAGCCACACATCTGTGTCAAACAGCCACAGAGGCATCACCATTAATCAAACATATTAGTCATAGGAGACTCCATTGTGAGACACACAATGTGCCTCTCACCAGGCTGTATATGGGGAAGGTCACAGTTACTTGTCTGTCAGGTGACAGAATCTGCCATATCAATGCACTGTTGTCTCTCAACAACAGGTACTGTTATGAGTCTATCACAGTCCATGTTGTCGTGCCTTACCTGAGATGTACCTCCCTGGACTATATGCAGTGAGACATGACTGAGCATGCTGATTATGTTTCCCAGGCAGGTATGTCCTTAACCTTATGCAGCATTCCACTGTCACCCACAATAATGCCACAATATAATCAGGAAATGATTGACCTTAGCAATCGGCTTGGTTTCCAATGCTATGCCAGTGGGATCCAGTTCCTGACATCCTGGGATGATATGATCAACAGATCACATTGCTTTGCCAGAGAATCCAACCATCTGTCTCAACTGGTCTTCAGGCATCTGGCAATGGCTCTTGCCACTCCCATAGTGCCTTTATTAGGAAAAGTGGTGAGGTTAGCACTAGCAACATACAACTGACATCACATCACCAAGTGAAGGCCATGCTGCAAAACGATAGAGGTCTACACATGAATCTTTGATCATTGCAAGTAGTCTTAACCCTGAGAAATTCTGACATCTGTGCAGTCACAGACACATGTTTCAAAGCTGCAGAGAGCATCCTATATACGGTCATACCCCAAGGTGTGTGCAATAAAGCCATGGGACTTGGGGTTTCACTATATATGAAAGACATACACACCTGCAAGCTGTTCAAACAGTAAGATGCACAGGGGAGACTGCAAGGACAATTAACCATTGCAAAGTCACCTATTCAAAGTATAGGTAACTACTGGCCCCCACATGTGACCAGGAAATCAGTTCTGCCTATATGGACCTGATCAACACTATCAGGATTTGAGGCTGTATCGTGATTCTGGGTGACTTTAACTACCCAGACATACATTGAAGGAAGTACATTTGCCAGCACACAAATGGTCAGTGATCCATCAACAGTAGAAATGCAAACACCTTGGAGCAGCAAAATGCTACCCACACAAAAGGTGAAGGTCTGTTGGAGTTGATATTAAACAAAATGGGTATCCACTGCAGCATCCCTACAGTATCATCCATCATGGTCAAGCCAACCATGAAGTGGTCAAGTTTGCAGTTGTCATCTCCCAGAGTACACATTTAGATAGGGTCAGACATACAAACAACTCCAAAATTGAATACAGCCTCCTGAGGGTTGGTATACACAGCTTCACAGCTCCTACTCCCTCTGTAGGAAATGGCACCGATATCCAAAATTACACAAAAGTGCTATATGTGCATTTGTATAGATGCATGGAGTCACCCGACAGGACTATGTCATCCTCTGCAAGGATATGTAAACTTGTTGGGTGGACATCTTCAATAAGTAGTGTATATAACAAAGATGACATACTGCTGTCCAAGAGAAAGAAGGACCAGGTGCCCAATTTGAAGTAATGTCGCCTTAGCCTGCACAAGCAAATAAGAGCACTACTGGAATCCTGCAAAGCAAACACAGAGCCCATATTGGCGATATCCAATACAGACAACCCTATCTCCTTCCTCACATATCCCTGCAACATCAAGGAAGCACTCAAATCTACTCAGTAGTGTTGGTCAAGGATACCAGATATACAAGTGCTTTAGGAATAGCATACTTGATGCCTGACAGAGTCAGTGTAAGCTTCACCCCCTCTCCCCCAGTCAGTACATCAGGACATCCCCAGTACCTGCCCCCTTTCCCAAATATGTAGGGAACAGGTCATCACTAAACACCATCCAAAAACCGAACCAGCACAAGGTAGAATACAGCTGTAATATCATTTATTGATCCAAAACATACTGGTTTCAGCTATATTGAGCCTTCTTCAGTGTAAATAATTTAAATTATGGATGGTTATAAATGGATGGTGTTTTGTGTATTCAGTTGAACCTTGCACTCAGTCTCTCGTGCGTGTTTCTGGTTTTGTTCTAACAGGTCATCACTGCCATCTCAAAGTCATGGCATACAGCCACCATGTGAGCTGAGCACATCACAGGATGCATCCTACATGACCCCAAGCATGACCTTGCAGCACCAAAAGGCACTGTATTCAACCAATGCCTGAATAATGCCTTTGTCTCAGCCAAGTTGAGGACACCCACTGTCACACCTTTACACTAAGGTGGGGCGTCCACACATCTGGCACATTATAGACCCATCAGCCTAACTAGGCTAGTCTGCAAGGCCATGGAACATTTTACAATGAACCTCATAAACAAGGACATTGGCGACCTCCATACACTCGATCACATACAATTAGCATTTATCAAGGGGTGATCATGTCTGTTACATTTGGTTGACCTCTTTCACACAGTCACCAAAGTCATGGACTAGGGGGAGACAGTGCACACTGCCTACCTTGACCTGGCAATAGACTTTGCCAGTATTCTACACTTGCCCATAATGTGTATATATATATATATATATATATATATATATATATATATATATATATATATATATATATATATATATGTATGCTCCCAACTAGGCATCAGTCCATATGTTACCAGATGGGTAACACACTGGGACACTGACAGCAGAACCCACCTAGTCCACATAGGGGAAGCTACATCAAGTGGTAGACCCATAACTAGCAGCGTAACCCAATGTTCTGTGTTTGGGCCTCTGTTATGTGTGATTTACCCTTCTGAGGTGCAGGCTACAGCCAGTGGCCTATGGATGACCATGTTTGCAGAAGAATGCATGTTGGGTGCTTTCACCAAATTCCCTATTGATGTGGAAATCTACCAAGATGGTCTCACACAGACACATGATTGGTGCCAGAAACATGGCCTCAGGCTGCATACCACAAAATGCAGCATCATCCCCCTTTGGAGAGAGTTATGTCCCTACATATTATCACAGTACTAAGAACCTAAGCACGTAATCAGTTGAGAGTTATGTGTGTGTACAGGTTGATGGCCACATGACATTTAACCACCATGTTGCTTCTGTTGTAAGGAAAAGCTTCTACATGGCCTACCTCATACGTAAGGGTATGTCATCCAGGGACATGGGGTTCATAACATCCCTGTATTCCCCCCTAATAAGTCCCCCCTTGATGGGACTGCTGCAAAATTGTAAGTCAAGCTCCACTGTATTAACCCACTCACACACCATCAACCTCATCTGTGACATCAACAGGACTTGTTGGCAGGTCAGATGTGTGTCCCACACACTCACCCAGTTGTGGAATGGACACCCTGTCCACATCAGCCAGACTACCTCTTTACACCTTTTCAAATGAAACCTGGATAACTGGATGGTTAATGGCACATACGCCCTTGGGATAGCACCTGTGTCCCTGTTGGATTGGGGTATTGGGTGCCGAATTGCCTACACATGGGATAAAGTGTGGGCTAGGCTTATGAGGGCCTCAAGACCAATAGCCTAGTAACCTTGTATGATCCTAGGTATAGCAGTTATGGCCCTGTGTGCTGTGATGGACTGTGCTGTTATGTCCCCACACCCATTACTGCTATCTACTGTGCTGCACCCCCTATGGGCGACACTCCATTACCATGTCATACAGTCACCATCCAACAAATAGGTGAGGTGTACTACAGATATATGTGGACAGTCCAGTGCCATCTGTGTGACACAAATACAGACAGTACTGCAAACATGCTATAGGATATCCTCCTTGTAGGTGTCCAACATCCGCAGTACATAGATGTTTGCAGAATGTGTACTTATGCCTGATATATGTGGACCCTCTGCAAGACAAATGTGGATGTCTGGAAAACAGTTGGACAATATGTAATGGTTGTTTCCAGACTGGGGGAATCTGGCCGTCACACGCCAGACACCTCAGAAAACAGTTATGGTACTGTATTATCGGGTACTGTATTCATTCCCTTATGTTGCATGCTTGATATGTACACTCTGTTGCTGAGGCAGAGCCTCTGTCTCCCCACTACTACTGGCTATAACCTGCTGTCCTGCTATAGGGGGTCAACAGGTATGCTAACCATATCTCTCGGGCAATGAGATACAGGTGTTGAGTAAACAGTGACTTAGCCAGAGTATGATGGGTACAGTCAGGGACACCTGGACAATGTTTGAACTATGCCTGTGTGACATTCACAGCCTGAGAAGAGTGGACTGACAGCATATCATGTGATATGGTGGCTGTATCCACCAGTACTTACTGGCACTATTGTCTAATACACATTCCAGTAGCATTCATACATGAGCTGACCATTGCTCTGGGGACTCAGGGTCCAGAGCTGTTATCTATGTCACAGCAGACAGAACCAAACAGGAAGCCTGTAGGTGCTAGACAGCTGACTAACAGCAACATGTCATTCCAAAAAATGTACTACTGACCTAGTGTCGTAATCCCTATTTCACATGACTGCATCCACCCATCTGCGTCCCATTACATGGGGAATTCTATTAGATACCTGGTATAGTGCTGTACTCCTTTGTGATCATAAATCCTGTGGAATAATGCTAGGATAGCACAGTCTGTCTTCATAGAGAAAGTCACAGACCTTTGTACCATAAGCAGCAGCTTATCTTTTGTAGGTAATGCTCATGAATAGATGATTGCCTGTGCTCCAATCTGTGGCTCAGATTTGCTAATTGCATCCAGAACAACTGGATTGCATTTTCATTAGCCAATGGCATGGCAACACAGTGTTGTATTTCAGGCCTTCATGTAGGCCTTGGCCCTATTCCTGGCCTGTAAGAAGGACATTATCAAGGTGTGGGGATCACAGAGGGTAGGTAGAAATACTGTCCAGTGTTTGGATTTATGTGGTATGTCCACAGTTTTGCATGCTATGTTTGGCCAATGTGAAGCAACTTTCTGTTATGTGGCAGTTTACTGTTTAACAATGTGGGTTGAGAGCATTAAGGATACAGACAGATGTGTGTGTCATACATCATTTGCATCAGAATATGCATGCTGCTGCAGTAGTGAAGACTTTGACACATGTCCCTGTCACTTGACTATTCCCCCACCCACCCCTTTATGTATGGGTGTTGTGTGGATTCTCTGTTCTAAGTGTTTGGAGGTATTGTAGGTCTGTAGCACGTAGCTGAACATACTGATGCATATGCTGAAGGCTGTAGCTGCTGCATTCTGCCCAGGGGTCATACTTGGGATTGTGAACACACTGAGGGACAGCAAGCTATATATGTGAGTGAGGGAGCAGTGTCAGCTCTGTTGTCACAGCATAGCATGGGTGAGGGTACCCATACCAGTCCAGGTGAGGCATGTGTCTCTAGCACATATGCTATGTAATTGTGCCATCCAGAGAGTGGTAGGCGACATTTAGGACACCTATACATATTTGTGAAGTGTGCCCCAACCTACAGGCCTTTGACATGCTACTATGTGTGGCAGTGACAGCAGTAGCAGCAACCAGTTCTGCTTAAAATTGCACAGCTCAGTCATTTAATTGTTTTGACAACCATGTACTTGGCATACAACACACTGAAATGGAAGCCAGGACTGTGAGTGGAAAAATGTTACACATGATAGGAATGTAGCAGATTGAGCTACTGAGTCAATACTATAGCAGATGTATTTGTAAGACATATGTGCATGCATACAGTCTGTTACACAGGATTGACATGAACATGTGTGATCAGATGGGTATGATGTGTGACACTGAACTGTTATGATTTTCTAATCTCAATGTGTACTGACTTGCCAGTACTTCAGCACACAGCATATGTTGTGTGACAACCATGCCAAAATGTAGGTGGAAAAACTGTGGACATTCTGCAACATTCTGTGCAGTTGTCAGCTCTACCTGATATCCTGGCCTCATGTACATCCATCAACATTTATTTGGCTGTGTACTGGTTTGGTGTTTGTATTACAGTCCCAAGTATGCTGTCATTTGTCCCAGTATATGTACAAGCAGTGTGTCACTGGCAATAAAGATATGTGCATGGAAACACCAGCTCTTCTTTAGAGCTAAGTGCCCTAGTGGGCTAATGCACTGTGCTGTAGTTAACATAGTCCTGGTTGAGACTTGGCAGGGTGGTATTTTTTCTGATGTGCATTACTTGCAATCAGGTTATGTTTATGGAAACACCTGCTACTCCTCAGAGCTGAGTGGCCTAGTGGGTTAATGCCCTGTGCTGTACTTGACAGGGTCCTGGATTCGAGATGTGGTATTGCTAAAGTTTTTTCTGATGTGTATCACTGATACTCAGGATAAGTTTGTGGAAACACCTGCCATCCTTCAAAGCTAAGTGGTCTAATGGAATAATACAGTATGCCCTAGTTCCTAGGTTTGAGTCTTAGTAGGGGTGCTCATTTTGCTGATGTTCAGAACAGTGTCAGAAAAGACAGAAGGGGGGCGTGGACAAGATGTCAGAGTGAGAGCAGCAGATTTTTGATGCTCTGCCTATAAATTTCATCTCTGACAGGATTTTAATGGAAAATTTTTAAACTCAATGGAAAATCCATCTTACAAATGCTTTTACTACTAAAGTGGATTAGCAGCTGGGAAAAATTGAGTTTTCAGTGATTTTTTTCTCACAAACTTCCTGTCAGGACTTCAACAACAGTATACAGCCTGCTGTAGTCATGAGTCATTCAAAATCTTCAGCTCAAGACAGTTTAATGAAAAAAGATTTACAAACTATAATTGCAAATATACAAGATCTCTCTATAAAAATGGACAATTTAGAAAACATCATGGAAAATATTAATAAAGAGAGTAAAAAGCAGATAGAAGACTTAAAGGAGATTATTTCTAAACATTCAGAACAAATAACAGGATTAGAAGAGTCTGTAAATGAATTAGATGGAAGACAGATGGAGAATGACAACCAAATAAATACTCTATTGAAACAAAACAACACATTAATAGAGTAAATGGAGCACCTAGAATCAAGATCAAGGAGAAATAATATCAGAATTTATGGAGTCCCTGAAAAGTCAGAAGGAAATAACATGGTTATGTTCTTGAATAACTGGCTGCCTAAGGTACTGAATCTTCCTGAACCCTTGTCTTATGGAATTGAGAGGGCACACAGGTCACTGACAAACCCCTCTGCATCTAGTAATTCATCTTCAGCAAGATCAATTATAGTTAAATTCCTGTCAACACAAGATAAAAATCTAGTGTTAAGATCTGCCTGGACAGGGAATCCTATTCAAGATAATGGAATAATTATTAGGTTCGATAATGACTACACATCTGTAACCATGACAAAAAGAAAAATGTGTGTTCCTCTCATTAAAGACCTCAAAAAAGCTGATATAAAAGCCCAGTTACTTTTTCCAGCCAGAATACAAATCACACTTCCGGATGGCCAAAAAGTTTTTAACAATATTGAGGAAGTGACAGACTTTGTCAGAAAACAGAAGTTACTTGACAAATAGAAGATATGGATTTGTCACTACCCAGTTTAAAGAGATAAGCTAATAATGGCAAGGCGACACTGAAGGACAAAACCACCAAAAAACTTAAAGGGAAGTAAGATATAAAAACTATAACCTCCAGTGGCCGTGGTCTTTCTTATAAAGAAAGAAGAGAAGGGAAGAAGGGAGGAAGAAGAAGAAATAAGATCAACACAAAACTTTGAGGTAAAGTTGTTTAATATACTTATGTAAATATATATACATGATTCTCATTTTCTTTCACCCTGTTTGCTCCTAGTATGTCATCTTTTTCCACTACCCATTCATTTTATTAGGCTATTACCCCTTATATATAATTAGATTCAAAGGATTGATATGGCTTCATGGGAGCATTGAATTTGTTAGGTGTAAGGTATTGAGAAATACACCTTGTTGTACTTAACAGGACCTATAGCATGGAAAAGGATCGTTTTCATGTACCTTTACTATAAGAATTTTATAATATTAATATAAAACTTGTCTGGAGCAGGATAAAACTGCACCTTAGTTCATGATGGGAGGGAAGCTTAGGACTTGATAATATAAGGCTAGAAAGACACGAACGTTAGTACTAATGTATTGAATTTGTGATGCTTTTATTCTCCTTGTTTTTTTTAAAAAAGGAAAAAACAAGAAAGTAAGAATAGTGCTAGTTAATGAGATGGGGTGGGTTAAGTGTTCTCAGAAAGGCACTCAGTATCTTTTTTGCACTGTTAATGAAATGTTTCTTTAATAATCAGTATTAACCCACTTGTCCCTTTTTATTTTTCTCACATACAATGGCTTTCACACTAGTAATGCACGAGTGCACCAAAGCTTGAATAGATTTTGAAAGCCTGTACTCACCTCAATAATTCAGTTGTTTCAAGGGCTGACAAAAGCTTCACAAGAACTAAAGCTCGAGCTTTTCAAATCCTGTCAGATCATCAGATCAGCGATAGTCTGTGGGAACTTTGCACTTGTGATATAATTGACCTTTAACCCTGTGGCGTACATCAGGAATCATCTGCGAAGATAGAAAATGGTGGATTACAACAGTTACAGCAGTTACACAGTCGCGAAAGCTACAAACTAACTTAAAACATTTAAATAATGACTTCAAGTCTAAAAAAGAGTAAAGTAAAACAGAATTTTATCTATGCAGCTTGCGTGTGAGCCACTATCAGATATTTGTAAGTACATTTATGTACTTGAATGTAATAAATAGATTACTGTTAGACAAACATTGTTGAGCAAGCAAACCTGAAATGCTTTCCTAGTTTCAAGACTAACCAGGATGTTTTTATGATAGAAGTTTCAGATGAAGGTTATTCTTAATGACACATAATAGGGAAATAAATCTGATGTTTGAAGGTTTTGTGCATATTAATTTAAAAAAAAAAGACTGAAACAAATCTTTTATTAAACTAAATCTTTTAACTAACATTTTGTCCCAACAATGGGATTTATGTTCTAAGATATGAAAATTGTTCATACACTATGGTATTAATAAATCACATTGTAATGAAATAGAGATAACAAAGCAAAACTAGATAAACGTCCTAAGAGAATGGATGAACGAAGAGATCTTTTACTGAATGTGGATTCAGAATAGAATCATTACGTTATTAATATCGCTATTATTATATCTAGTAATGTTATAGCCTAAGAACTAAACACTAAACAGAAGTACAGATGGATTCATCTCCCCAGTAGCAATGCACACATCACCAAGATACAAAGATAATTGTTAAGTTATGTAACAGAGGACGTTGAAACATATATAATTTTATTCCTTAGCTTGAAGGAGTGAGGAAGAAGGAAAGGAAAGATGGGAGGGGAAGAGAAAGAGAGAAAAAAGGTTAAACCACATTAACAGTGTATTAACACAGTTATTGAATGTTTATTGAATATGCCAAGATATATGATGGCATAGTACACTATGTCATATAGAAAAGTCTAAATATGAAATATAGTATATAGGAGGGTAATTCTTAGAGGTACACACCCAGGATCCTGAGCAGTAATAATATGTAATACATGAAATTAAAGTGTGAATGTATACAATCTTCAGATAATTTATATGTGTACTCCAATTGATTAAAGAGATATACACTTAATTTAATTTTCTCCTCATAGCATATACACCCTACAATTTAACACTGCAAGTAATAATAAGAGACATTTATATTAAGCCTAAGTATACAAAGGGAAATACATAGTACAATAAGAGCAGTAACCAACTATAGGAACACAGTGGTGGAAGGGTGAAAGGAAAGGGTGAAGAGATAAAAGAAACGAAAATTAAGGATTATTATTTAATTACTAACTAAACTCTTTTTACAACATGAAATACTAATGTAATTAGTAAATCTGAATAAGATATCAGCATATTACTCACATTTAAGACATAATCAAGAGTTATTACTGTTTATATCTGTTTCAGATTCTTATAATATTGTTTTTGTCAGTTAAATGTATACTGAAATATGAGTATGCAATCATATTTTTAAACATTAACTAATATAAAGAATAAGAATGTTCATATCATAACTGTATCTTATGTATGATCAAATCCATATAGAATATTTCAGTAGAAGTCTTGAGTCTTTTTGATTTTCAATATAAAACACAATGTAAAGGAAACAATGAATACACTTATCTGTATACATAATCAGCAGGAGGTAGAATCATCACTATAAGGTCGATTGGGCATAGGTTTGTTAGTGATGGTGGTTTGGATGATATGTTCATCAAGCCAGGAATTTAATTTTCCATGTTTAGAGTTGTATATAGTTACGAATGTTTTGTTAATCTTATTTGTTTTGAAATACCCGCCAATAATGAAACCCAACAGACACATTTATATCCATGAAAATGTTTTCATATAAATGCATGTCTTTAAATGTTAATGGCCTAAATAATCCTATTAAAAGAGGGAGCATAGTTAAATATTTGAAATTGAACAAAAAAGATATAGGGCAGGATTCACGAAGCCTCCGTGTAAGAGTTATAACTCTTACACGGAGGCTGCAGTTAAGCAATTGATGTCAGCATGCTCTGCATATTCATGAGAGCATGCTGAATCACACCTAAGGCTAACACGGTCCATGTAAGACAGTAGGGGGCGTGTCCATAGGCCGAGCCCTGCAAGCGGACACGCCCCCAGAAGAGCAAAAGTGCCCAAAGTAAACACCCATGACAGAGTTCATGGAAATGTGAATAAACACAACACAACACATGCCCCCACAGACTACGAACACAAAATGTACAAATGAACATCTTATATTTTTTTTAAAATTGTAAAGATGTTTGCCCGTGAGTCTTCGTTTGCGCAGGCGTGCCGTAAGCGCAGCCACAGTTAGCAGTCAGTGGGAAAGCATATAAGGACTAAATATGCAAAGTAAGCCAAGAAGCAATAGCGTAGCGGTAGAGACGTCGGCTGAAGAGCTGGCATCCACGGTTCGATCCCCCACAACATCAATTTTATTTTAAGTAAAATAAGCACGAAACAAGTCCCTGACAAATATATACACATATAAAATCACAATTTATGTAAAATGTAATTAAATAGTCCATTTATTTGAAGAAATGTGAGGTAACAAAACAATAGAAAATGCCAGATGTGCCTATAGCTGAGCTATAGTTTAACAAGGTGAGTGCATCTGCCATAGCTGAGCAGTCGTTTAACAGGTGCAAAATGAGTGCCCGTAGCTGAACAGTGGTTTAACAGGTGCAAAATGAGTGCCCGTAGCTGAGCACTGCTTTAACAGGTGCAAATGAAGGAGCAGTGGTTTAACACGCTAAAACTGTGTGACCCTAGCTGAGCTGAGTGTAATATGTGGCTGACAGCCAAATGAGGCGTACACCAGCACCCGCTTGTGGAGCTGCCTGCGCCAACAAGCTAACCCGGGCAACGTTGAGCAAGCTGTAACAAAACTGCCTTTACACAGACACACCCCCTAGCCTGTCTAGACAGTCATAAAATATAAAAAGCAGTGGCCAGGTTCAAACCCAGGATACTATGCACCATAGTCAAGGTACTGAACCACTAAGCCACGACAGCTGTACTCAGAAATGCAGTAATAGCAAATATATAGGAATGAATAGAAAGTGGAGCATGACAAAGCAGGTTTTGTGAAGTGGATACAATTCCAAAATGGCCAATCACAGATAAGTGCAGGAAAAACGGCATATATAAGCCCCATAGGCAGGAATACACAGCATAAACGATTGTAGAACTGAATACAGCCAGAATGTCAGGTGTAGGTGAGGGTAGTTGCTTTCAAGCACGAAGGTGGGGCATTGAGGAGTCCAGATACATGGTCTGGCTCCTAGTCCACAATCATGAGGCCCAACTCATGCCCCCCAAAGGGGTAAAACCCAAAAAAAAAGAAAGGAAAAAAAATAGCGTAGCGGGGTAAGAGACCGGTTCGGGCCTTGAAAAAAAAAAAAGGGCCAAGGGGGAAAAAAAAATTCCAATGGTTCGAGCCCCCCAACAAAACTTTTCAAATTTTAAAATTTTTTTAAGGTAAAAAAAAAAAAAAAAAAAAAAAAAAAAATACAAAAAAAAAAAAAAAAAAAAAAAAAAAAAAAAAAAAAAAATACAAAAAAAAAAAAAAAAAAAAAAAAAAAAAAAAAAAAAAAAACAAAAAACAAAAAAACAAAAAAAAAAAAAAAAAAAAAAAAAAAAAAAAAGAAAAAAAAACAAAAAAATAAAAAAAAAAAAAAAAAAAAAAAAAAAAAAAAAAAAAACAAAATAAAAAAAAAAAAAAAAAAAAAAAAAAAAAAAAAAAAAAAAAAAAAAAAAGAAAAAAAGAAAAAAAAAAAAAAAAAAAAAAAAAAAAAAAGAAAAAAAAAAAGAAAAAAAAAAAAAAAAAAAAAAAAAAAGAAAAAAAAAAAAAAAAAAAAAGCCCCCCCCGTCCCGGGAAAAAATAGGTAACCAAAATTTTCCCCCCTTTTAAAAATTTTGGGAAAACCTTTTTATTTAAAAAAGGTGGAGGGTCAAAAAAAAATCCGGGATTTTTTGGGCCCCTATAGTTTGGGGCCGGGTTTAACAAGGGCTTTGCCTGGGGCCCAGTTTTAACGGGGCCCAAAATGGGCCCCGTAAGGAACAGTGGAACGGTAAAATGGGTGGGGATTTTTTAAAAAGGGTTCCCCATCTAAGGGGTTTTCATGGGGCTCTGGATTTTAAACCTAAATTTCCCCGGTCAAATTGGTAACCCCCAAAAGGGTAAACCGCCCCCCGTTTCGGTTTTGCGGACCCCCCCCAACCAAACCCCCCAGCAATTAAAAAAATTTCCTTTTACCGACAACCCCTTTTTCAACCTAAAAAAAAAGGGGCCATTTAACCCAAAAAATGCCCCATAAAAGGGCTGCCCATTCCCCCACAAAGCTGCCGGAAAGGGAAATAAAAATTTGGAATTGGGGGACAACAAGATTTTGTTGTCCTTTAAAAAGGGCCTAAAGGGGGGGAAAAAAGGTTTTAAAATGGAAAACCCCAAAAAAATTTAAAAGAATGCACCAGTTTTGGTGATAAAGGGGGAAAAGGGGGGGCATTAGGGCCAATACTTTCCCTCCTGCCAAAAACCCAATTTTTCCATGCACCCTTTTTTGGGGGCCCCCTTTTTCACCCCCTTTTCTGTCTCCCTTTTTCCACTTTAAAAAAAAAAACTGGTGGAAAGGTGCCCCCAAGCGGCCTGAAGGATGGGGGGACCAATTTGCCGGGGTTTACAGGGGCCCGCAAAACCCAAAACCCCCCTTACAATGTTAAATTTTTTTGTTTAAAGGTTTTTAAAAATTGAAAGGGTTGTGTATTCCCAAAACCCAAAATTTTCCCATGCCCGCCCCCAAAAACCCCAAAGACCTTTAAAAGGGTGGTCTTGCAAACTTAAAACCACTCCCATAACTAAAAAATAAAAAGAACATTTGCAAAAATAAATTATCATGAAATAAAAGGAATAAATGAAAAAGGGAATTTTGGATTAGAAAAGGGTTTTTCATTTGAATTTCCAAACAGAAAAAAAATTTCCCAAATAAATTTGGGGAAAAAAACCCCCATGTTATTGGAAACCCTAGAGGTAAAAGTCACGGGGTAGAAAACCTTGGGGAAAATCCCCAAATCCCCAAACAGCGGGAATAAACTCCCCAAAAAATTTTACAGGAAAACTTTCAAAAAAGTAAATAAAATTGTAGAAAAGGGAAAACCCAAGGGAAAAAAAGTTAAACCAAATTAAAAGTTAAGAAAAAAGGGTTCTGCAGTATTTTTGGAAGGGAAATGAAGTCTGAAAAACCAAAAATTTTTGTCCAAATTTGTTTGACCCCAAAATGTTTCCCAAAAAAGTTTTTTCATTGAATTTTGCCAAAATATGAGGCGAAATTAAAAAACCCAAATATTTGTACAATGATTCTGAAAAAAACCAATTTGAATGTTAAAAATAAAAATAAAATGAATTTTGATTAAAATAACAGCCTTCCAAAAATTAAAATTTTACAAATAGGAAAATGTTAAAACAGAATGGTAATAGGGAGCCTTTAAAAAATGCCCCACTTGTTTTGGAAAAAAGTAAAAAATAATATTTTCTTCACCCCCCCCATCCACAATAACCTTTCCAGAAATTTTAAAGGGGTGTACCCCCGGGAATTTTTTCCTTTGGGGTATAAAATTTTTGCACCTTGAGACCCCTGCCCGAAACATCCAAAAACCCTAATGGTTTTGGCCCAAAAACCCGGGTTTTGGTTCCCTTGTTTTGCTTTTAAAAATTAGCAGGTTTACCCGCTTTCCCAAGGTGTGAATTCGGGGGGAAAATGGGAAACCAAGCACCCCTTTTCAACAATAAGGGAAAAAGTATTTTACAAACCCAAATTTAAACCAAAAGCAAAAAAGGAAGAAAAGTGAAGGGGGGTTTCCACACCCATTCCCATTAGTGGCGGGGTGCAGGGGACATCCCAGCTACCCCCCCGGGGCCCTGGAAATGAAGGGGAAGGTTAATCCCCCCCAAAAAATTGGGGAAAACCCCCCCCTTTACCCCCCAAAAAAAGCCGGGGGGAGATCCGGGATTTTTCCCCCTTCCCCTTTAAAATTGAAAGGGCTGCCTTTCCCATACCAAGCACGTTCTGAAAACAGTGGAACTGCTCGGGGTAACAACGGGTTCCCATCTTTTGGGAAAATGGGCTCTTGGTTCCAAACCTCCTTTAAAATTGTGAAACCCCACATTTGTCTACCCCGCCCCATGCCCTTTCTGTTGCCCCCTAAAAAAAAACCCCGGGAAAAAAAACCCCCGACAAACCAAAAAAATGAAAAAAAACCCCAAAAAAATTTAGCCCCATAAAGCCCCCCAATTGGCAATTTGCCCCGGACAAAAACCCAACAACAAGGCTGTACAAAAAAGGGAAATTAAAAGTTTCCTTAAAGGTCTCATAAGGTTAAACCCCCAAATTTAAAAATTGGCTGTTCCTATGAAGAAATGGGAAAAGGGCAGGGCCTTCCCAACCCCCCTAAAAAAGCTTTTTTCCCTACTTTTATTTCCCCCATTTTTCCCCATTTTCGGGGTTTTTTTATTTTTTAAAAGAAAAAGGGAGGCAAATTTAAGATTTTTAAGCGGTTGTTGGTGTGGTATAACCAGTAATGGTAGCCCAAACCCAGGAAAACCCCTTTTACAAGGGAAAAAATGTTGGAAAATTTATTAATTGTATAAAAATAAAATATTATAAAAATTAAATATTATATTAATAAGATAGTTATAAAGCATTTGTAAAATAAATAAAGAATGTAGGAATAAGGGGAAATTGGGATGTGTAGTACAAAACATTATTTGAATTCCCACATTGGGGATTTTAATGTGGGTTAACAAAACAGCCTGATTGGGACTATTAAAAATGACTGTAGCCCCTTCAAAAATACCCCGGGAAAAACCCTTGCCCATCCCCAAATTTTAAGGGAACAATGCCCAAGGGTTAAAAAATATTTTAAAAAGGGGAAAACCAGGCCTTTTCCCCCAAAAATTTAAACCTTTAGAAGTTAGGGTAACACCCTTTTTTTATTTTTGGGAATTTAAAAAATTTAAGGGCCTATATTTTTTTTGGGGCCCCAAAGAGTGACCGAAAACCCCTGGGGATATTGACCCAAAATTGGGCAAAATTCCCTTTTGAAAAGGCCACGAGGGTCTGCCCCCCTTTAATTTTGTTCCCAGCATGGGAACCGGGTAAATGTTCGGTCCCCCAGACCCCTTTATAAATGTAAAAGGGTTTTAAAAGGTTTCCCCTTGGGGTTTCTAGGGACCCTAAAAAGGGGTAAGCAATTCATAAAAAAGGGTTTAAGGGCCTTATTTCCCACGGGTCACCCTGAGAAATTAAGACAAAAAGGGGGTTTCCCCCTTTTTCCACCCGGGCAGAAAAAGACATAATTTTTGAGAACCCTTTACCCTTTTGGTGAAGGAACCCCGGGGGTTTTAAGTACATCAGGTGTCCCTGGCAGATAAAAAATTCCCAAGGGGTTTGTACTAAAATAGGAAAGAAGGAGAATTACAGGGGACATGAACCCCCCTTGATTAAAAGGGAAATTTGAACCTTCAAAATAAAGGGGGAAAGGAAAGGCCAACACTTTAAAAAAGAAATGGGGTGTCAAACAACACTTGTCAAAATTTGGGAAATTTGGGGAAAATTTTTTTCCCAGTGGAAATAAGGAGTAAACCCTTTTTTTCCTAAGGGGAAATTGCCTATTTTTTTTCCCCCTCCCCTTAAAAACAAAAGGGCCAGGGTTTTTCCCCAATTTATCCGTTCGGGAAACCCGGGGGAATCAATTTTTCACAATGGTTTCTTTTGCAATTGAAAATTTTGCAACCAATAAACCCCCCTGGTTTGCGTCCCTTAAAAAGTAGCCCCCCCCAAACCAAGAATTGACCCAGGAAAAGTGGGAAAACGGAAGGGAGCGACAGGCTAAAAATTCTACCCCGGGGGTTCGAAACAGCCATTTGCCCCCCAAAATTTTGGAAGTTTGGGGACAAAAACCGAAGCAAACCGTGTGGGAAATTTTTAAAGGGTTTTAAAGGTCAATACTGTTAACCCTTTTCCCATAATGGCCTTGGTCTTTTAAATCCCAAGTTTAAGAGGAAAAGGGTTTTACAAACCCAAATTTTATAAAATTTGAAAGTTCCCCCTATTTTTATTTAGAGCCCCATGACCTTCCCCAATGGGTTTGAAGAAAAGGTTTGTCAAGCAAAGGGGTTTAATTTTAGGGTTTTTAGGGTATAATTTGGGAAAAAAAACAGTTGCCGCCATCTTGGAAAGTTTTCCTATTTTGAGGAAAGATTAAAATTTAATTTTTAATTTATTATTATAAGAAGGGGAAAAATCCCCCCATATTGTTTTTCCAGGAGGGAATTTCTCCCCAATGTAAAAGATGTTTGGGGAAAACAATTTGAATAATCCCCTTTTGGGGGGGAAAGTTTGAAAACTAAACCTGCACCGGGTATGTTAAAGCAATTTATTTCAAAATTTTCACATATTTTGAACAAATTTTCTGGGGCATATTCGGGGGGTTTCCCCCCCAGGTTTCTCCCAAGGGTTTTAAAGGGGCCTTATTTTTGGGGCTTTAACCCTTTTATTTTTTAAAAATTTCCCTTTATATTTTTTGGGCCTCTTAAGGTTTTACATAATAATCAAATTTTTTACCTTTAAAGGGATTTTGAAAAACCGGGGGTGCTTCCCCCTTTTTGTTGTGGGAGCTTTTTTTAATCGGGGTCCCCAGCACGTTCCTTTTTGGTCAAGGTTTAAATTTTTGTTTGGGTTCCTGAATCAGTTTTTGGGTAAAAGGGCATTTTAAATTTTCGGGTTTGAAAGGGTTTACCAGGCCGGGCCCCTTAAAGGAGCCCAAAACTAGTTTTTAAAGTGGAAGGCTAGAATTTTTCCCACCTTTTGGTTTTTTGGGGTTTCCCCAATGGGGCGGGATCCCTTAAAGGGGGATTTTTTAAATCTGGTCTAAAGTGATATAGGGGAAGTTCCCCCCATTTTAAATCCCTTCATGATGGGGTCAAGAATTTTTTCCCAATCTTTAAAAATGGTGAAACAGTTTTTCCAATTGGGCCCAATTTGAGTTTTTGGCCCCAGGGTTTTCCCTTTGCTAGAAATTTTTTTGGGTTGATAGTTTTTCCCGGGCCTTTTGGTTGGCACCATTTATTTTTTGGGGGGTTTGGGGAAAATTTTTCCCCCAATGTTTTTCAAAGGCCCATTTGGGGTTCCTAAAATTTGAGAAAGGGGGGCCCTTGTAAAAATGGTTTTAACAAAGGGGCCCAGGCCCCCCTTGGGGGCCCATTTTTAATTTGACCGGGAATGGCTCCAGAAACTTGGGACCCCTTGGGTTTGTCCTTAGTTTTGGGAAAACCCCTTTTTTGGGTGTTGTTTTTGGGGCCAAGCTGATGTTTTTTAAACCTTTTGTGGGGGTTTGTTCAACCCTTTTGAAACTTTCTGCCCAAAAGGTTTTATGTTCTCCCAATTAAAAAGGCCCCAGGATCTTTTAAAAAGAAACTTTGGAAAAATTGAAGCCAGCTTTATTTTAGTTTTTTCCTTTTGGTTTCAAAAAGGTTGGAAAGGGGTTTTGGGGTTTGGGGGCCCGCCAAAAAAGGGGGCCACATTTTGGCACCCCCGGGGAATATCCGGGGGGGTAAAAAACAGGGGGCCTCTGGGGGTTTTTCCCTTTGGTTCATCCCAGGGGGGAAAACCTTTGTCCCGGGAATCCCCGGTTTTTAAGGGGGAAATTATTAAAGTGTTTTTTAAAACCTTAATTGTTCTTTTTTGGGGGGAAAGGGGGAAATTTGCCAAGGTCGGGGCCATATTTCCCTGGGAAATTCAGAATTTCCTCAGCCCTTTCTGAGCCAAGGGTTTTTCCCCTAGGCTAACCCCATGTAAAAACCAATGATTTTTTGAGCCCTTTTTTTTTCCCTTTCCCTTGGTAAAGAGACCTAGTTTTTTTTGCCAAATTTTTCCCCCAAAGGTTTTTTTTATTTTGTGACCTTCTCCTTTTTTGGGTAGACCCCTTTTTTTGGGGTTTGGGGCCCACCAAGGGACGTGTTTTGGAAAAATTTTTTTTTGGTTTGGGTTGCCTGTTTGCACCCCTGATGGGGTGGGCTTTTGTTTCAGGTAGTTTTTTTGGGGGCTGGGCCTTTGGGGCCCCTGTTTTTAAATTTTGAAAGGTTTAGAAGTTTTTTATTGGTTTTTTGGGTTTCAGGTAATGGGCCCTGGGATTATTTTGTTGGGGTCTCCCCTTTTCGGGTTTGCCAGTCCCATGTTGAGAGAGTAAAGTTCCCTTTTGGTGATAGTTGTTCCAGGGTTTTTGGGTTTTTTGGGGAAAGGAAATTTTGGGGTTAAATGGGGCGGGAAAAATTTCCCTCAATATTGGGGTTTTCACCAGTTGATGGGGGAATAAAATTTATCCCTCCCAAAGCGGGAAAGGCCAAAGGTTCCGGGGGTTTTTGGGGGTGGGGGAAACATCTAAAATTAAGAGGTTTTATGGTTTAATTCCCCTGGGGGGTTTGTGCATTTTACAAATTGAGGGGGGGTTTTTTGGGAATAGGGAAAACCCCCCTTTTCGGTTTGGTTTTTGGGGCCTGTTAGATAAACCCTTTAGGGGGTTTTTACCCAACCGGGCGCCGGGAAAAATTTGGCCCAAAGAAAGGGCCTATGGTTTTTTGGTTGAAATTTCCCCAAAAATTAAAAAGCATTCCCTTTACCCCTTTGGTGAAAAAGGGGGGAAATTTCCTTCCAAAAAGGCAAGGGGGTGGAAAAGGGGTTTTAAAAACCAAACCCCAGGGACGGGGCAATCGAAACTGGTTTTCCCCAGCAAAAAATAAAAACAAAAATTTGTTTTAATTACAAAAATTTTTAAAACCAAATTAAAGCTATAACATTGAAAATTGTGGCATTTTTAGGTGGGGAAAGGAAACCCCAATTTAAACAAGGGGGAAACTTAAAGTGCCCAATAAACAGTGTAAAAGGGGAAAAGAAATCACTTGTAGCGTAAAACCCAGGCAAAGGGGCTTTCCTACCCTTAATTAACGTAAAACCCTTCTTATATCTGGTAAAAAGCACCCAGTTGTTGTTTGGGAATCCCCTTCTGCAGGGCCAACCGGACTTTTTGCAGAGTTGGAAGGGCGGGGGCCTTTAGTTGTTTTTTCCCCGGGGCCCTTGGGGTAAATTTTTCCCAAAGCCCAATAGCTTTTATTTTTGGGGTTTTTTGAAATTCCCCAAATTGACGGGTGTAGGGGGCTTCCCGGGTTTTGCAAAGGAAATTTTCCCCTTTAAAAAGGAAATTTCAGAAAAGGGAAAAAAAAACCCCAGGTCAGAACCTGAAACTTGGCCTACCCCCGGGTTAAATTTGGGGTGGGAAAACAAAGAACAAAACCCAAAAAAAACAGAAGTAAAGCTTTAAAATAATGGTTTTGGACACTAAATTTAAAGGGGTTTTTAAAAAAGAACAAATAATTTTTTTAAGATGAAAACATTAATCAAAAAAACTTTAAATGGGAATAAGGCTTTAACAGGCTAAGGATGCGGGGGCTGGGGAAAAAACCCCCAAAAAGCAAAAAATACTTAAACCCAAAATGGCAAAACCCAGTTATAAAAAAGGGTGAAAAAATTTTTTCCAAAAAGGGGGAAGAAAGGAAACTGAACACAAAAAAGGTTCGGGCGGGGGAAAAAATTTTTTGTTTTTTTTCGAAAAGGAAAAAAGGGGGAAACAAAGGTTAAAATAAAAAGTTTTGTATTAAGAAAAAATTTTGAAAAATTAAGAACAAAAGGTTTTGGCCCCTTGTAGGCGGCAATGAAAACCCAAATAAAGGGAAAGCCCCCAAAAATACAAAATAACCCCCTTTTTTAAGACCCCCAAGGGGCTTGAAAGTTTTAAACGGAAAAATTTTAAGTTTTTAATAGACCAAAGGATAAATTAAAAAAAAAACAGTTTCGGGTTAAAATAACCAAAAATTTTTTTGTTACCCCCAGGGGTCAAAAAATTTTCCTTCCAAAAGGCCGGGACCAAAAGGAACCAGAAACACAACTTTTTAAAAGGGGGAAAACAAAAAACCCAGAAAAGGAAAAACAAAAGTAAATGTTTTTTTTATACACGGGGGCCTAAAAAAACAACAAAAAATTTAAAGTTTTAACAAAAAAGTTTTGAAGAATTTAAAACAAATTTAACATAAATTTTAAAAAGGTAAAAATTTTATACAAACAATTAAAATAAATTTAAATATAATATTTAATATTTTAAAAGGAAAAGAAAAAGAGGGGAAGAAAAAAATTTGTTTTATTTTTGGGTGGAGGAAAAAAGGGTTAAAAATGTTTTTGAAAGGGGGCCTTGAAAAAGGGCGGGGAGGGGGCCCCAGTGAAAACTGAAACCAAATTTAAACAAAGAACCCCAAACCAGAGGGGGGGTAAAAAGGGTGAAAACAATATGGGGGTTTTAAACGGGGTTTTCTAAATTTTAAAAACAAACCCCCATATATTCCTTTTAAAACAAAACCCGGGAAAAAAACCTCAATTTTTGGTAGTTTTCAAAAAATTTTCCAGGGGCCCCAAAGGCGGGAAACATAACTTTTTTTTCCCCAAAAAAAGGAAAGATAAGGGAAAACACAGGAAATTTTAAAAAATTAAACCTAAACAAAATTAAAAGAACAGGACTGAAAACCCAAAGACAAACATCAAATAAGGTTAATTTAATTTAAATAATAAAATAAATTAAAAATAGAAAAAAAAATTAAATACTGTGTGGGCCCATGTGAAAATTTAGAAAGAAAAACATGGGGAAAAGGTAAAAGGGTTCCTACCCACAAAAAAACCTCCCCAAAATAAACCAAAGTGTTGGGCCCCAAATTTCATGGGGGGTAAGGGGGTCAAATTTTACCCCGTAAATTTACAGTGGAATTTTCCTTAAAATCCCCCTGGGGAAATGTGTCAGAAACCCATTTCCACATGGAAAATTGGTCATGCAAAAAAGGGCTCCCGGTAGTCCCACAAAGCAAAAGTATAGAAGGAAAGTAATGTAAAATTGTGTTGAAAAAATTTAAAGGGAATGTTAAAAAGGTCCCCTTCCCCCAATGGGGGTTAACCACTCCGGGCTGAAAGCCAAAATACAGGTAACAACCTTAGTCACCTAACCCCATAAAACCTAAATGTGTGTTAGCCCTGAAAAGAAACCATGTGGGGAAGGCCCCCCGGGAAAAATCCCCTAAATCCCACATGTTGGCGTTTTCCTGAGTCTTCACCTACCCCGGGAATGGGGGAAAGGTTTAATACCCATAATATGTTTAATTTAAAAGGGAGGGTACCCTCATAACCCTGTTCACAAGGGTTGGTCAAAATCTGGGGTTTTTCCCGGGGAATTTAATTTGTTGTTTTTTTTTTAATTTTGGGTTTTTTAGGAGGAGGGTTTCGGGGTTAACCCATTCTGGAACCCTCGGTTACCCTGTAGTGGCCATTTTTAAATTTCCCCAATGGTGTTTGTTGGGGGAAAATTATGTACATGCTCCAAACAGGTTCCCATAATTTGTGTTTCTGTTTTCCACTTTAAAATCTTTTAGGGCGGGGGTTCCCCCAGCAGGATCTTTTTTTTTTTAAAAAGAGTGCCCCTGGTCATATTGGGTTTCAGTTAAAGGTTTGGACAATTTGGACCCCTTTTAAAAATTCCCCAAAAAGGTTCCAAAAATTTGAAAACCCCTTTACCCCTTAGGGGTTTAAAATTTCTCTCAAAATTCCCATAGGGAAGGGGGAAAAAATCTCTTTTCTGTAGGCGGGTCCTTTTGGAAAGTTCTTAAATTCCTTTTGTAAAAACCCTTTTGGATCCCAAACGGGAATTTTCCCTTTGTTGTTTCAATATGGAATTTGTAAAAAAATAACCAAAATTGTAAAAAACATTCCCCCTTTTTCCCCTATTATGAAAAATTTTGAAATTCTTTGAACAAAAAAATTTTTTAACCCAAAAAAAATGTTTTTTCTCAAAGGAAATTTTTGAGGAGTTTGTCCCCATAATTCCAAAATCCTTTTGGAAAACAAATTAAAAAAATTTGCCCCCGGTTTTTCAAATGGGCCAGGGAAACAAAAATAATATTTGTAGTTTGTAAAACTTAAGTTCTTTTCCCTTGTAAAAAATTTTGGAATTTTCAAACTTTTTTCCCCCAAAATTTCCAGTTTGAAATTACTTTCTCCAATGTTAAAAAAAACAAATTTTCTTGGTTTTAACATATTTAAATTCATTTATTTTTAAGCCAGGGAAAAAACCTTTTTAAAATGAGGTGTCCAACAATTAAAATTTTTCCTTTAACCCTTTAAAAAAATTTATTTCAAAATTTCCCCATTTTTTTAAATTTTTTTCTATTGAATTTGTTTAAACAATATTTGGAAAAAATGGGTTTTTTCCAAAAAACCCCTTTTTTTAACCAGGCTTAAAAACCTTTTTAAAGGAAAACCCAAATTTTTCATTTTCCCCTTTAAAATTCCCCAAATTCTTTCCCCTTGTGGTTGAACAACTCTTGATGAACTTGAGAAAGGTGGCAGTGGAGTGTAAATACTCCAAAAAGCCACCCAAGGATGTTAAATCACCCTTCCACAAAAGGAAGACATCATCCACAAAACGTGTATATAAACGTATGTGTTGCATCCATTCTGGCTTATTAAAAATCATGGCCCTCTCCCAATACCAAAGGACAATATTGGCATATGTATTAGCACAGGGGGTGCCCACGGCCACCCCCTTTGCTTGTCTGTATGTTTGTTGTACTCCTACAAACACATTATTTTCCAAATCCAAGGTTAATAGTGTCCTAATTAATGTTATTTTCTCCTCATCAACATTCTGATCTACCAATATCTCACTTGCAGCTTGAACCCCATAGTCATTGCTGATTACAGTGAAGAGATTTTGAACATCTAAGGTGACCATCAAAAAATCGTTGTTCCCTTGTATCCTCTCACTGTTCACCTCTCCTAATTTAAGCAAGAAATCTCCTGTGTCTTTAAGTATAGTGGACACACTATCCACAAAGGGACGTAGTGTGTGTTCTAACCAAATGGAAATATTTTCCGTCACCCATCCTCTGCCTGAGACTATGGGTCGAAGTGGAGGATCATAGGGAGATTTGTGTATCTTTGGTAAACCTTTGAAAATAGGAGTGACAGCCTTGTCTATCCATAAAAACTTGTATGTGTCATCATCAATTTTCATTTCAAAGTGCAATTGTCTTAGACAGTTATGTACTTTATCTACTAAGGTTTTTATACCAACAGGGTTAATCTGTGTATATGTATGTTTATCAGATAGCAATTCTTGTACTTTTCTAACATACATGGTGGTGTCAAGTACCACCACAGCTCCCCCTTTGTCAGCTGTTTTAATAACTAAATTCTTACTGTTACTCAAATCAAACAAAGCTTTCTTCTGTTTTTGTGTCAAGTTGTGATATTCATGAAATGCCCTGAGCAAGGGGAGAGACCCGAACAAAAGAAGGAAGATACTGGATTGACTTTTAATCATGACCATGGTATCGTTTTTAATTTATCTTCACATGACTTGAGCAGTGAAGAATTATACGTATTGAACAAAGGTATGACCTTTGTACCTGATAGACTTAGTGTTTTTAATGAAGTTATGTTAGATATAATGCTTTTTTGTAGAAACTTAGCATTGAAATGTGCTTTTGGTTTTAATAATGATCATAAGATCACTCAGACAGCCAAGTAGTTACGTACCACCTTTTTCTCCAGCTCTCAATTTGTTCATTGGTAGTTGTGAACATGACTTGCAGGAATATTTTCAGAACAGGGCGTTTCATGAAGGGTTTCTACCCGAAAGCACTTGTCAGTGGATATATTGTGTTGGTGTTTTTTTACAAGTTTTTGGATACATTTTTTGGTGAATTTTAATAAAGCAATGGAATGTCCAGCTGTGTCTCACCTTTCTTTCATCGTATTTATCTTTCATTTGTTTGGTGGGACTTAGGCACAGCAAAGAACATTTTTTGGACACTCATATATGGGATTGCATGATCCATGCATTCTCGGAGATGTCCGTAGAAAGCATTTGTGTAGGGGTCAGCATTGTGGGTTGTGTCTTCCACTGGCCCAGTGGGCCAAAAGGATACCATGTCACTGTTACAAAGTGTAAAGTTTGCATCTGCAATGTTATTCACTATAGTCATTTGTGCTGGTGGTGGAGGTGGGATATGTATATCCAGGGCAATTAGTTTGTGGTCAGCTCACAGTAGTTGATGATGTAGGCCATACAGTACCTAGATACAAACCCCCAGAGTGAGGAGGTGCTCTGGACCTGAATCAGTGTTCTGACTGCTGGGGTTTGGTAGTATGTCATATGGAGTGTGCCAGGTACTGTTGCACAGTTGCTGGCTGAGCACTGATACCTGGCCATTTACATGTGTATCCACCAATAGACAGACATATGCTATATATGTGAGATATGTTGTATCATAACAGTCGAGTAGCATGTGTAGTATGTGTGCCAAATTCTGCTGACATATATTGCTGATATCAGGTTATTTTCTTTTTCAGGTACATGGCTCACCCGCGAAATCCAGCTTACTCCGCAGATGAGGATGAGGAGATACACCAGAGCCTGGTGCGGGATTATGCAATACTCTTTTCCTGCACCAGCCAGAATCAGCAGGAGAGGGCTGCACTGTGGCAAGACCTGGTCCGTCGGGTAAATAACATAGGCACGCATTATAGGACATATGAGCAGGTACGACATCACTGCAGTGATTTAATCAGAAATGTCCATCAGCGTGCGTCGGATATCCACAGCCAGTAGGTCGCCACAGGTGGTGGGGTGGCTACACATCTCCCACTCACCAGACTGGAGGGACTACTCATGAGTGTAGTGGCTCCAGTCTGCCAGCAACAACAACAGCAGCAGACATGCATTATGATGGAGGCTGGAGCCACGCAGCAGCAAGACTATGAGCGTGCAGGTAATATGCCATATATATAGTTGACTGTTGTGTACACTGGTAGTTAATGCATGTGTGAGGTGTGTCCTTGGTTTGTAGCAGTCATCATAGTATTTAATGTGCAAGTGTGATATCCTCAATATTAGCAGCTGACCTGTGAAAGGCGACTGTTGTACTACTGACCTGTATCATACTCAGTAACAATGGCACAGTTGTGCCCACTGACATTAGTTTCCTCACTTCTGCAGGTCCCTCCGGTGTAACAGCAATGCAGCCTATCCATGCTGGTGAGTGTGTATTAACAATACCTGTAATAGTCTTGATAGTAATAGTAATATTAGGCTCACTTAGTGATGCTCTTTGTATGCATGCAGGTGTGTCTGTGTGTGTTGATATCATGCATACTGAAGAGTGTACAATTGTGTGCAACTGTGTGCATGTGTGCATGTGTGCATGTGTGCACCTGTGCATGTGTGCATGTGTGCATGTGTGCACATGTGTGCATGTGTGCATGTCTGGACCTGTGCATGTGTGGATGTGTGCATCACTGGTAATATTGTGTAGACATTGTAAACTGTGTTTCCTGTTTCCCTCCCACAGGTTTTGGTGCTGCTCTGGTGTCATGCAGCAGGGAACCTGAATCAGGTGCCATGGGTACAGATAATGATGACATCTGTGTAATGGCACAGGAAGGTATGCCAGGGTCCATCATTGGTCAGCCGATTAACAGTACACAGCTGTCAACCCCATCAATGCGCACAGTTATCCTGCCAATACACCCTTTGTCACCAATGTCCCTAGGTGATGGACAGCATACAGTTGGCATTGACCAGGGTAATGTGGTATCTGTGGCACATGCCTACCCACACAGCAGCCATGGGCATGGCCCTGAGATGGTACCACACAGACAGATGTCCAGGGGTTCTCGTGGGAGCATCCGTATGCATTGCCCCTGTCAGATGTGCCAACAGAGGTCTTACAACCTCAGCTATGTTTCGGGCTGTCATGCAGACACAGTCACGTATGGAACGGTACACCAGACAGGGTCTGAGGGAGCTGACAGCATGTCGCACTGCCATGACTGACAGTATGCGTGACATTGCGGGTGCCATCCATAATTTCACCGATGTCATAGACAGACGTTGTGGGGACATATTAGACCGGTTCCACAACTACATGTCCATGAGCCAGGGTGATGGTGGACGGTTGAGGCATCGACGTGGGCGTATGCCAGCAACAGCAGCAGCTGGCAGTCGTCGCGGATGACAACAGGGCCGCGGCCACCCCCATATTGCCAGCAGCAGCCCCAGCAATGCTGAGTCTGTGCTGTCATCAGACCACCCTAGGAGACCACGTGCACGTGGCTCTGGCCAGCCCGACAGGGATCTGTGTCCATTCAATGAACACCTGCTTCTGATGACAGTACCCAGTCTGTGTTGGTACTGGATACGGTCCGTAGCACCCCTGCAAGGCACAGGTACCGTGTTCATGGCCAGAGACACTGATCTGTATGACCTGGCAGGTACAGTCTGTGGCTGTCCATAAACACCAGTATATGGCAGCCATGAGGTGGAACTGTGTGCATCCATACACACATGCAAATTGACAACACCTAGGGCTACCGCATACACGCACACACTGCATCAACATTGCCCCACCTTATACTGCTGTCCCTCACCAACACACATACACATACATGTCAATCGGTGGTATCGGTGGCTGACTCAGGCATACCAAGTTCACACCCTGTGCATATGATGAGACTGTGCCACCTCCTGCAATCTGTAACATCAGTGTAGGTACAGGTTAATATGTTGCTGATGCACAGGGTGACTACATAGACGTGTAGTAATAGTATCATGTTGTTAACAGTACTGTGTGCTGAAATAATTGTGGGTATATCACAGCATGCCTGATGCAGTAAGGGAATGATTGTCATGTACTGTTGTCTACACCCATGGTAAGTACCATAGTGTATCATCTGCACATGTTGGCATACTGGTGGTAAGGATGTCAACAGAAGGCTACATATATAGGTAGCACAGGGGATAAGGTAATGAAAGTATTAATACGCAATGATGGACATGTAAACTGCAAGTGGCATGTTGCCCACACTGGACTCTGCAATGCTGATGTTTGAGGATGTTGATATGTGTGCAGTACTACACGACTGGTACAGGACACACAGGAGCACCCTAGCACTGCAAGCTCACATTTCATACCATGCTAGACAGCCTCAACACACAAAACTAACTGTCACAGGAGGGAGAGTCCCCATACATGTCAGGGATACTGTGGTGGCAGGCCAGGTAGCATACATCCTACTAAGTATGGGACCACTGAGTGAAGGCTCAGTGTCTGTTATTTGACATGTGTATTACTGCAGGTATGACCACATGGGTTTCCATCCAGTTATTGTACATCCTGACAGTACATGGTCTGTACACTTGTGTGCGCTGAGACTGGACCCTAGCCATCTGACCTGTGTATTTCCATGTACATGTGCATAGTGCCTGCATATTTTCAGTGCTACCTACTGGAATTGGTACAGCTTGTTTGTTGTACAATGGACTACATGCAGCCCTGCTTACTGTAGCTTTGTTTGCATGCATGTTTGCTTTCAATTACCCTGGAATAGTGATCCCACCTGCAATGCATAGTTACAGAGCTTCTGTGGACTCCTAGTGACATCTGCATAGCTTACTATATGTATGTCCATGTCTCACTTGACAGAATGTCACTGTTTGTCCTGTTCACATGTACGTTGCCTGTGACACATTGCATATGACTTACCTGGCATTTGTCCACGTGAGCAGTCATATATGCTACTGCTAACTAATCACAGGCACTACACCCTCACATATTCATCTTCTGTTGAACCACCTGCTTCGCTAGGGACGGTTTGCACCTGTCACCCCTGGGCTTTCGGATATTGGCAAAGGCTCCTGCTACCCCCATAGTGCCTTTGTTAGGCAAGGCTCAAATGACAAACCCACCTTCATAGGTATCACAAGGGATAAGAAACTAAGAGTAATGCTACCCAACGCCAGAAGTCTAAACATCAAGATGCATGCACTCGAAACTCTCCTTAGCATGGAGAACATCGATATCTATGCAGTAACAGATGCCTGGTTCAGGGCTACTGAGAGCACCCCAGCACTACCAGGTTACACCTCATACCATGCTTTTCAGCCCCAAAACTTGGAACGAACCACAAAAGGAGGGGGAGTATTGATATTCATCAAAGATACCCACACCTCCAGGTTGGTGGCAAAGCACCAAGCATCAGAGACTATCCATGTGCAACTAACAATGGGTGAAACTGCCTTCCAGGTTATAGCCTGCTACAGACCACCCTCCCAAACCCAAGAACTGCACTCGGCCTTCCTGAGAACAGTGGAAAATATGAAGGTCTCTCCAAACACCATTATATTGGGCGATGTCAACTACCCAAACATAGACTGGGAGCATGACTCTAGCTCCAACACCCTAGGCCAAAGATTCCTAGACTATATGAGCTCAAATGCTATGGAACAACTTGTTACCACTCCCACAAGAAGGGGAAACATACTGGACCTGATCATCACCAACATGGGGACTCTATGCTCCAAACCAGAAGTGTATCCCTCACTGGTAAGATCAGACCATAAACTAATCTCACTGGATATTCACATCCCGACCCCACCCCCTGCCCAGAACACCACAGTGAACAACTTCTCTAAAGCAAATTCACACTCCTCAAAACTGAGGTGGAAACCTTCAAAGCCTCTGGGCCTGTGGAAACTACAGACCAGACCGCAGATTCCTCTATAAACGCATTCTATGGACACCTTCAGGAATGCATGGAGCATGTGATCCCGAATAAAACCAAGACCCAATCCTCCAAAGGCAGACGACCTGTCTGGTGGACCCCAGCCATAAACAAACAACACAATAGAAGGAGGAAGCTACTAAATGATACAGCAAAATCCCATAAAGGGAAGGCATCACTGATCAGTATTAGCAAATAACTACAGGCACTCACAGGATTGTCTAAGGCCAGCTTCGAGAGCAATTGCACAGGACACTAAGGACAATCACAAGGCTTTCTTTAGTTATATTAGGAACCTGGGTGGTAATTCCCAGATATGCTCAGAGGTAGTCCAAAATGTCAATACAAACACCAAACCCACAGACATTGCCAACATTCTAGCTGACAGGTTCAGCGCAAACTTCTACTCCCCTCCACACCGAAAGGGCAAATATGTATACCAGCAGAGTGCTGCCCCCCTGACATGTCAGATGCTCAGGTAAGAGTCGCCCTCTCCAAAGCAATACACACTGTATCAATGGGACCAGACAGTGTCCCGGGCTGTGTCCTACATGGACTCCAAGAAGAGCTACAACCAAACATAAAACTACTGTTCAATCCCAGCCTTACTACAGGATATGTGGCCAAAGAGTGGCATACAGCAACAGTGGTCCCTCTACAGAAAGGTGGTGCCTCAACGGATCCTGGACACTATCGCCTCATAAGCCAAACTAGCTCGGTCTGCAGAGCTATGGAAAGGATCATCATGGACCTCATAAATAAAGATATTGGGGACCTACAGACACTGGATCATGCCCAGTTTGGCTTTGTTAAGGGCAGATCCTGCCTCTCAAACCTGGTTGATTTCTTTGAAACAGTCACCAAGGCCATTGACGAGGGGAAGGTGGTCCACACAGCCTACCTGGACCTCGCAAAAGCCTTCGATACAATACCCCACTCAGGCATTCTAGAGAAGCTCACCAGCTTAAATATAAGCCCCTATGTCACTAGATGGATTGCACACTGGCTCAAGGACAGAATCCACATGGTTAGAATTGCTGGAACCATGCCAGACTCCAAACCAGTTACAAGTGGTGTCCCACAAGGCTCAGTCCTGGGACCTCTCTTGTTTGGTATATATTTATCGGAGGTACAGGCCAACACGGAAGGACTGTGGCTGACCAAATATGCAGATGACTGCAAACTGGCCGCCATAATCGACTCTCCAGCCAACACAAGCATCCTCCAAAAGGGCCTCATAGAAACAGACAACTTGTGCCAGAGACATGGCCTCAAGCTGAATGCAAAAAAGTGTATAGTCATCCCCTTTGGCAAAAACAAAGTGCCCACAAAGTACCACATAGGTGGTAATCCATTAAGTACAGAAGAAGTAATTAGGGAACTGGGGACCCAAGTTGATAGCAATCTCTCATTTGACAACCACGTGACCAAAGTGGTTAGAAAGACATTTTATATAGCCCACCCCATCATGAAGGGATTCACATCTAGATCAGGGGAGGACATTGTGCCTCTTTACTCATCCCTCATCAGGCCCATAATTGAGTACAATGCCCCTGTTGGGATGTACCTTACCAGACACCTGCAGCAACTGGAAAGACCCCAAAAGTACCTCACCAAGAGGATCAAAGGGCTCAAACAGATGCCATATGCTGACCGGTAAAGAAACCCCAGCTCTACTCAGTGGCATACCGCCTGTTCAGAGGCGATCTGTGCCTGATGTATAAAGCCATGTCAAACCTGGAATTAATGGGCATGCTGCACCTGAGAATATCCAAATCCCATCGAGCTACACGCTTGAGAGACTTGAACCTCAGCACTGAAATAAATAGGACATGCTGGAGGGACAGATTCATAACCCAGAGGCTCACTTCACTCTGGAATAAAATCCCAGTCCAGGTTAGGCAGAGTCCCTCATTGACTCTCTTCAAGAGGAATCTTGATGAGTGGATGGGACATTGTAGGTTTACCCCGGGTATCACTTCTATTTCACTGTTAGACAGAGGCACAGTATACTAACCTCAAAAAAGGGCATGGCAAGATATATTTACAATGGATGGTGACAGCCAAACACATTCTGGCTAGGTTTATAAATGCCCTAGGGCAGATAGCCTAGTATGAACCTATGAACCTATGACCCTATGTACCTTGTTCCCCATTGGCTCTATGTGCTGTTAATCACCATGGCAATTACAATACTATGGTAGCATGTTCAAAGGTCAGTTGTCAGTCACCTCTATGGTACAGTTGTGGAATATGTGGGTCATGTAGCAATGTCACAGCTGCCACATGTACACAGTCAACCCTCTCCCCTACACATGGATGTACAACACATGTATGAGATGAAACCACATAGCCAAACTGGGGACTAAGCACTCTGAACCCAGTACTGGCATAACCTGTCAGGTGGCATGAAATACTACAGTGACTACAATACCAGTCTGATGTAGACCTACACTGACAGCAATACAAGCACGTGAACATACTGGGCCATTTGTGGAGCTTAAGAATAGCATCCTGCCTGAGCGGCAGACACCTCTGCAGCTGGCACACAGGCATACATTATGCCAGAACACATCACGCATAACACATAGCACACAAATCCTGTGTGCCAAACAGTCACAGCCTGTACGGCTAGACAACACACCTGCCACAGTTGTGTTAGGTACCTTTATTGTCCAGTACAGTGAGGTTACACTCACCAGGCTGGACAAGGTGAAGGTCACAGTGATATGCCCATGGGGCACTATGGTCCACCACATAACACAAGCATACAGGTCAGTCAGAGGCATGGACACATATGACTCAGTCATTGTCCATGCCACATACCTTCTCCTGCTATACTTATAGGGTGCTGACATCATCAGTGTTTAGAAAGGGGAATGTGCATCCTGTAGTGTGTTCTCCTAGTTGCCAAAAGGGACATTTCCTTTACACAGAATTGCACACACACTAAGCCCCCTCATCCAAACACGCACATTTGCCATTTGCAGGATTCAAACTCCTACCTAACTATGTTATGACACTCAAGACGGACGCATTAGCAGAGCACGCTTTTCGCATTACTGGGAGGTTTTTCTTCTCTTGCTGTACTTATAGGGTGCTGACATCATCAGTGTTTAGAAAGGGGAATGTGCATCCTGTAGTGTGTTCTCCTAGTTGCCAAAAGGGACATTTCTCTCGCACAGAATTGCACACACACTAGCCCCCCTCATCCATACACATACACTTGCCATTTGCAGGATTCAACCCCCTACCTAACTATGTTATAACACTCAAGATGGACGCATTAGCAGAACGCGCTATTCGCATTACTGGGAGGTTTTCCTTCTCCTGCTGTACTTATAGGGTGCTGACATCATCAGTGTTTAGAAAGAGGAATGTGCATCCTGTAGTGTGTTCTCCTAGCTGCCAAAAGTGACATTTTCCTCACACAGAATTCCACACACACTAACCCCCCTCATCCAAACACACACACACTTGCCGGATTCAAACCCCTACCTAATTATGTTACGACACTCAAGACGGATGCATTAGCAGAGCATGCTATTCGCATTACTGGGAGGTTTTCCTTCTCCTGCTATACTTATAGGGTGCTGACATCATCAGTGCTTAGAAAGGGGAATGTGCATCCTGTAGTGTGTTCTCCTAGTTGCCATAAGGGACATTTCCCTCACACAGACTTGCACACACACCAACCCCACTCACACACACCCACTGAGCATTTGTAGGATTCAATCCCCTACCTAACTATGTTATGACACTCGAGACGAACGCATTAGCGGAGCGCACTATTCGCATTACTGGGAGGTTTCCCTTCTCCTGCTGTACTTATAGGGTGCTGACATCATCAGTGTTTAGAAAGGGGAATGTGCATCCTGTAGTGTGTTTTCCCAGTTGCCAAAAGGGACATTTCCCTCACACAGACTTGCACACACACCAACCCCACTCACTGAGCATTTGCAGGATTCAAAACCCTACTTAACTATGTTATGACACTCGAGACGGACGCATTAGCAGAGCGCACTATCCAGATTACTGGGCATCTGCTCTGCACCTGCAGTATTTATAGGGTGCTGACATCATTATTTATACAGAGGTATGTACATCTAGTACTACCTGTCAGGTGGGGGAAAGCATATATATGCATTTGCAGCCACCTACGTCAGGGTCAGATATGCACATGGCACTGGCAGGTTATGTTTTATACCATGCTTCGTGACCACAAGACCTTTAACACACAACACAACCAGTCCTGACCACCCCTTCCACATCCAGGACACACACTTTGCTTCCCTGGGCACAGTGCCAAGATATGCAGGTGTGGAGTGAACACCAGTGTCAAAACTGGAGTACCATACCCCATTTCAAATCACCTACACCAGTAACCACCAGATATGTGATTGGCTGTCCACCACTGCATGTGTCAGGGGTGAACAGGGTCATAAATGTGTACAATAGTCCCCCAATGATATTCACAGTGGCACACTATTCCTGGAATACCTGCACATGGTATGTGTCAGCAGACATGGTGTGTCAGCTATGGACATGTAAGTCAGTGTACCCCTCCACACCACATAATGGCTGCCACATGACAGCTACAGATATGGAGAAGGACACAGTGACATGTACAACACTGTGACAATGCACTCAAACACATTACCAATGCACGGTGACTGACAACACCACAGAGTACACACATACTACCCACATAGAAGTTACCACTCCTGGATTTACATACGTAAGTCACACCCATGACAGATGTCCAACAACCATAGTAACACCTCACACCATCCACAACCTAAATGACTGCTGTGTGTCGTCCATGCCACTGCAATAGAGAGCACATGTGGAGGTAAAGGTTCCTACCCACAGATAAGACATACCCTGCAATAAACCACACAGTGTTAAGAAACAACATGAGTACATGTCACACATACCCCTGCTGAATGTTAGTCAGATAGGTAATATGCCATATGAGTCACCCTGTGTAACTGTGTGACAGCAGCAGGTACCATCACACCACATGTGTCACAATGGTCAGGGTAGCAGAACAGTATGCTGCTGTAGTCCCAGGGGCAATAGCATATTGTATAGTATTGTATTGTAATGTATTATATTGTGTTGTATTATATTGGTATGTTGAGTTGCCTCCTTCGTGGAGTGGAACCACTGCTGCTGTACGCCAGTGTACAGGTACATATCCTGTAGTCAGGCTAGTGTTACACAGCAGTTCTATATGTGTGTTTAGCTCCTGTCAGAATTCATGTAGCATGCAACCGGGGATTCCATCAGGTCCCAGTCATGTTGTGTATTCTGCTTTCCTGAGGGCGGCTCTCACCTGGATATCTGTGATGACAGGGAGGTTACAGTCAGCTGGGATAACTATGTCTTATTTTGGGGGAGAGGGAGGGGTGACACCTGCACTGAACCTGTCTGCCACAATGTTGTCAATATCTGTGGTTTCTGTGAATTATTTGTTGTTGTGTACTAACTATGAGCATAGAGGAGGGATTCTGACCAGGTTGCTAACATAACTGAAGAAGGCCTTCTGGTTATCTGTAGTGTCCCTCTTGAGTTTCCTCTCAAAGTTGCCCATGGATGTTTGTATGAGGGAAAATAGATCCTTACTAGTGCTGCTCAGACATGCCTTCCCTTTATGGAATTATGCTCTGTCTTGCACTACAGACACTACAATTTGTGAGTCCATGTGCTATGGCAGATCCACTCACCACAGCCACAAGGGGGAATACATATTGCACCTGACCATCTACAACATGGGTACTCACTGTTCCACACCAGAGGTAGACCACCATTGTTGATATCTGACCATACCCACCTTTCCCTGGCCATCCATATCCCATCCCCACCCCCAGGCAAGGTTGTCACTGCAAACAAACTGTATTTATCAAAAGCAGACTTTACACTTGTGAAGACTGGGATGGAAGACTTCAAAGGACCCATGCTGGGGAGTATACAGGCCACTCTGCATAATCCTTGACAATTGCATTCTATGAGCATGTGGAAGGTTTGCATTGATCATGCTATCCCAAATATACCCATGACTGCCCCACAACAGGACACCTGTCAGATGTACACCAGCCATATATGAGCTGTCCAACAGAGTGAGCTAATACATTGCAGAGCAGTAGCCCACAGAGGGAGGACATCTCTGAACAGTACCGGCACAACACTTCAATCCCTCATAATCATCAGGACACAGTGTTGACAGTGAAATTGTCCAGACAATGCAGATAAGGCTCCCCTCAGTCTGTTATCGATGCCCACTTACTGTTAGAGGTCCTCAGCAACCCTCTTCCAGCACACACCAACAACATGGCTGTGGCTTAGCAAATTCAAACCCTGGGATCTCCACTGTGTCCCTGCTTGACAGAGGCACAGCACACTAGCCTCACACTGTGCCTTATGTGACCTACTTTACAGTGGCACAGTAGGCTACTGTACTGGGGAGGCAGATGCCAAGCACACTCTGGCTAAGCTGTCATTCCCTAGGGCAAACAGCCTAGTGTTGACCTCTACACCCATATGTTTAATTGTCAAATGCACATTATTTGTTGCTGATAGACTGTTCACAGGTCTTTATTGCCATAGCATTCCCTGTTTGTATGAACAACTTGTGTATCTGTGGAAGATGTTTGCATATGGGAGGGATCCACTATATCACGTATGTCTCTGTAGTCATTTAACTGTGTGCATTGGGCAGATTGCTGTAATGTGGTTGGTTCCTGGAATAACACATACAAATACCAGATATATGTGGACAACTGCTAAACTGAGATTTGGCCTAAGTGTGTGAGCATGCCCAGTTCAGCCTTCCCATGGCATGTTGTCTGACATATGTCTCATTTATCAAAGTGCGTGAGCATGCCCAGTGTGAGCTTTCCATATGTTGAACTCTGCAGCCCACCACATTTGTGGATGAGTGTGAACTTCAACAAATATCTCCCGTTTATGGTTGTGTGTTGTGTGTCATGTTGTGTAGTTACTGTTTGACTGCTTTGTGTGTGAACACAACAGGGATTATACTGTGCCTGCAGGGTTTGCATGGGATACTTTGTATACAGTTGTCAACATCCTTTCATACTGACCTAACACTGTAGTACCGTATGGTGTACTGGTTCAGTTCTTTGACTGTGGTGGACAGTATCCTGGGCTTTAGTCCTATCACTGCTTTACATTTCCATAGTGAGCACAACAGCCTGGTTAGGGGCCAGTTGTGCACATCCGACCATGTTGCATTATGTTCAGATATGAACTACTTAAACCAGGCTTGTCCAACATTGGTAGTGTATTCCACAACATAGGTGTACATTTGCCAGAAAAGCGTTAGCACCAGAGCCCAAGTCTAAATATTTATTGTAATAGATTAGTGCAGCAAGCACTGAAGTTATAGCTCGATCCTCAAACTAGTTTCGGAAAAACCTTCTTCAGTGAGGAGGAAAAAATATGGTAACCTTTTTCCTCCTCACTGAAGAAGGTTTTTCCGAAACTAGTATGAGGATCGAGCTATAACTTCAGTGCTTTTGTGCACTAGTCTATTTACAATAAATATTTAGACTTGGAACTTCTGGTGCTGGCTTTGGCGTTTTTTTCATGTTGGGTTGGCCGTGCACAGCCGTACTTGCGAGGTAGGGTGTTTCATACATTTGCAAACACTAGCGATGTGCCCCAGGCCATTTCTAATGCTAGTCGGAGAGTGTGTTTGTCCTTCGACACACATTGTAAGTGAAGTTTGCCATGACATATGTCATGGTTAGTATACTGTGCCTCTGTCTACCTGTGACATAACAGTGATACCCAGGGTAAACCTACCATCTCCCATCCACTCATCAAGATTCCTCTTGAGGAGAATCGATGAGTGACTCTACGGATAGCCTGTATTGGGAGTTTACTCATGAGTGGGGGTGGCTTCTGTGTTATGGATCATGCAGTACAGCTTGTCCTATGTATGTCAGTGCTGGGGTTCGGGTCTCTCATGTGCATAGCTCACTGCCATTCAGATTGTACAAGGTGCAGTATGTTCATTGATTCCAGCTTGGACATGGCTTTATACATCAGGCACAGCTTGCCTCTGGGTGGGCAGTATGGCAGTGTGTGTAGCTGCAGTTTGTTTAATCAGGCAACACATGGCATCTGTGCAAGCTCTTTGATACTTCTGGTGAGGTACTGTTGGGGACTTTACAGTTGATGGAGGTGTCTGTTGAGGTACATCCCACAGGGGCTATTGTAGTCAATTGTAACGCTGATGAAGGATGACTGCAGAGCCACAATGACCTCCCCTCATCTAGATCTGACAACCTTCATGATTAGGTTGGTATATGGTATGTTTCTGTAAACACTACAGCCACATGTTTGTCCAGTGCAGGATATCTATCACCTTGTGTCCCCAGGTCTCTCATTACATGTTAAGTACGTAATGGGTTAACACCTTTGTGGTAATTGGTGGGCACTTACTGTATATCCATGGGGGTTGACTATACACTTTTCTGCAATTAGCTTGCTGACATGACTATGGCACCAGTTGTCTGTTTCTTTGTGGCCCTTTTGTGGGATGCTTGTGTCAGCTGGAGGGTCAGATATGGTGGGCAGTTTGTAGTCTTCTGTAAACATGTTCAGACACAGTCCTTCCATGTTGGCCTGTACCTATGGGACATATATACCAAACGAGGGAGGTCCCAGGACCAAGCCTTGTGGGATGCCAGTTATATCTGGTTTGTAGTCTGACATGGCTGCAGCATGTCTGACCATGTCAGTTCTGTCCTTGGTCTGGTTTGCAACCCCTCTACTGACATAGGGGTTTATATTTAAGCTGGTGAGCATATCTATGATGAACATGTAGGGTATTGTAGAGAAGCCTTTGCAAGGTCCAGCTACGCTGTGTGGACCACATTGCCCTCATCAATGACCTTAATGACTGCTTCAAATGAGTCAAACATGTTTAGGGGCAGGATCTGCACTTAAGAAAGCCACACTGGGTAGGGTCCAGTGTTAGTAGGTCCCCAATATCTTTATGTCTGCAATACATGCTGATCCTTTCCATAGCTGTGCAGACCAAGCTTCTCAGGATTCTGGGGTGGTAGTTTTCAGTATCCATTCAGGCAACACCTTTGTTGAGAATGACCACTGTTGTTGTACACTGCTCTTTGGGTACATATCCTGTGGTAAGGCTGACATTGAGCAGTAGTGTGATTTGGCATTCCATTCTTCTTGAAGTCCATGTTGGACTCAGCCCAGGACACCATCTCATACCATTGCTGCTGTGTGTTTTGCTTTGTAGATGCTGGCTGTTACCTCAGCATCTGCAATGTCAGGGGGCCAGCAGTCTGCTGGGATAGATATTTTGCATTCTGGCGGGGGCGGGTTGCACTGCACCTGTCAGGATGTATGTTGGCAATATGCGTGTGTGTTTGGTATGTTGTTTGTAATATTTGTGTGATTCAGAGCATATCTGTGAATTCCCAACATGGTTCCTACCATCATTTGTGGAAGCCTTGGGATTATCCTTAGTGTCCTGTACAATTTGTATCTTCATAGGTTCATAGGTTCATACTAGGCTATCCACCCTAAGGCATTTGTAAGCCTAGCCAGAGTGTGTGTGGCTTTCGCCACCCCTTGCTATGTGAATATTATGGCCATTTATGATTTGCTTTGCTGTGCCTCTGTCTGGATGTGACACAGTGAAGAACCCCAGTGTAAATCTACGATCATCCATCCACTTGGCAAGATTCCTGTTGAAGAGTGTCAGTGAGGGGC
Organism: Protopterus annectens; assembly: GCF_019279795.1. Lineage (NCBI taxonomy): Eukaryota > Metazoa > Chordata > Ceratodontiformes > Protopteridae > Protopterus > Protopterus annectens. The sequence continues at coordinate 1,949,834,744 of NC_056728.1, forward strand.
TCTGCCTAACATGGTGTGGGATTCTGTTCCAGGGTGTGGGGAGCCTCTGGGTTATGTATCTGTCCCTCCAGCACATCCTATTTCATTATGTGTTGAGGTTGACATCTTTCACTCTCACAGCTCCGATGGCTTTGAGTTTTCTGGGGTGGAGCATGTCCATTACTCCTGTGTTGGACATGGCCTTGTACAACAGACATACAATGCCTCTGTGTAGGCAGTATATGACTGCATTCAGCTGGGGTGTCTACAGCCAGGCAGCATATGACATATATTTGAGACCCTTTATCCTCTTGGTGAGGTACCTTTGAGGTCTTTCTAACTGCTGCAGGTGTCAGGTAAGGTACATCCCAAATGAGGCATTGTACTAGATTATGGGTCTAAGAGAACAGTATAGGGGCACAATGACCTCTGTTGACATAGATGTGAATCCTTTCATGATACGGTGTCCAATATAGACAGTCTTCCTAGCCACATTGGCAATGTGAGTGTCACATAGCAGGTTACTGTCCACTTGTGTCCCTAGGTCCCTGATTACTCCTTCCATACATAATGGTTTACCACCTATGTGGTAATTTGTGAGTACCTTGTTTGGTATTTGGTGGGACATTCATACTGTCCAGTGTCTTCAGGACGGCTGGGTGGGGTTCCTGTGTGTGAGTGTGGCCTGTAGCATGCTGCAGACTGTACAGCAGTCTTGCCTATGGTTAGTTGCACATGGGTGGAATGCCTTGTGCATTGTCAGTTACCTAGATGTATGGGTGTCTGTGCTGAATATGGATACTCACCCTCCTTTTATGTTTTGTTCCAGGTTTTGGGGCCATAACGCATGATATGTGGTATAACCTGGTAGTGCTGGTGTGCTGTCAGGAGGCTTGCAGCAGGTTTCTGTCACTGCACAGACATCGATGTTCTCCATACTGGGGATAGCCTCGGGAGCATGCATATTGAGGTTTACACATCTGGCATTGGTCAGCATTACCCTTATGTTTCTTTCCACTTATGTTTTGTAGGGTGGTGGGTTAGTCCTTTCAGCCTTACCTACAAAAGGCTCTATGGAGGTGGCAAAAGCCTTATCCAATATCCAGACACCCAGGCGTAACAGGTGCAAGCCATCCCTGGAACAGCTGCGTGGCTTGTCAAGCATGACATCCCAAGCAGACAGACACTGGATCCCCTTGGAATGACACCAGTAATTGTGCCACTTGTTATAACTGATCATTCCGTGTTTGTACTGTGGCATAATTCTTGGTGAGGGTAGGATGCTGCAAACGGTCAGTGTCATACCGGCCTGGACTACATAATCGGACAGCACATCTATGTCTCTTTTCATGTAGTCCGGGGAGGTACATCTCAGGTCATTCACACCAGCATGGACTATGACTGCATCATATTTCTACTTGCTTTGGGGTGACCTGCATACTTGTGTTATGTGGCATATTGTAGCAGCCTACAGGCAGCTTACTGTACCCTTTCCCTTGTTCAGTCTGGTGTGCAGGACAGCAGCGTGTCTCACTATGGCGTCACCTATTACAACTGTATCAGGCATGTTGTTTCTCCTTCTGGCCTGTGACTGTTTGGCACACCAGCTTTGTGTACTATGGGTTGCATGTGCTATGTTTGGAGGTTGCTTGATTGGGTGTCTGCTTTGGAGGCCTCTGTTGGTGTGGTGTGTTTGTAATTCGGGCCTCCGGGAATGTTTTTCTGTGTTTATGTTTTTGCTTTACAGTTGTGATAGGTCTATGTGGGACTGGGTTTGTGGTGTGTGTGGTTACCTTCTCCTCCTGACTAGTTTTGAGAGTACTGAGTTGAGGGAGCTCAGCCTCCAGTTTGGATAGATGGTTGCATCTCTCACATATATTTGTATTTCTTGGGGGGAGTTGGCGGTTGTCTGAGTACTTGGGGCAGGTGTAACATTGCCTCAAGATTCACAGATTCACCTTATTGTAGCTGGCCTTAGTGGATTGTATGTGTGGACATATTTTATTGCCATACTACTGATCAGTGATTACTTCTTTTTTTATGTTTGCTCTATCATGTAGTAGCTTCCTCATTCTCTTGCATGGTTTGGTTATGGCTGGTGTCCACCATGCCAGATGCCTGCGTGTATGGCATTGTGTCTTGTTTTAATTTAGGATTGCATAATCCAAGCATTCCTGGAAGTGTTCATGGAATGCCTGTATAACAGGTTCTGAGGTGTGGCCCATATTTTGCACCTGCACAGGGCTTTTAATGGATTCCACATCAGTTTGGAGCAGTGCAAATTTTGCTTTACACATGTTTTTCACTGTGGTTTTCTGGCCAGGGACTGTGGTCAGGATGTGTATATCCAGTGTGATTACTCTATGGTCTGGTCTTACCAGTGGGCAATACACTTCTCATCTTGCCATCCAGTACCCATGTTGCTGATTATCACATCCAGTATGCCTACCCCTCTTGTGGGAGTGGTATGTTGTTCCTGGGCATTTTGGTTTATGGATTCTATGAACTTTTGTCCTACAGTGTTGGAGCTAGTATAATGCTTCCAGTCTATGTCTGGGTATTTTCAGTCACCCAATATAATGTGGTTTAGAGGACTTGATATATTCATGTATTCCAACATAGGCCAGGTGCAGTTCCTGGTGTTGGGATGGTAGTCTGTAGCAGCCTATAAACTGGGGGGCAGTTTTAGCCACTGTTACTTGACCATGGCTAGTCCATGCTGCTTCTTGTTGTGGTACCAACATGGGGGTGTGGTTATCCTTGACAATTATTGCTAGTCACCCTCCTGTAGCTTGTTCCATGTTTTGAGGCTGTACAGCACAGCATGAGGTGTAACCTGGTAGTGTTAGGGTGCTGTTGTGAGCCTTGACCCAGTTTTCTGTTACAGCACAGATATCAACATTCTCCATACTGGGTGAGTTTAGACTGCATGCATCTTGCTGTTTAGACTTCTGGCATTGGGTAGCATTACATCTAGGTTCTTATCCCTTCTGATACCTATGGAGGTAGGTTTGTGTTTTGAGTCTTACCTATTCAGGGCACACTGTGGGTAACAACAGCCTTTGCCAGTATCCATACGGCCTGCACTGATAGGTGCACGCCAGTCCTAGCAGGTGGAGCATCATGTCATGCTCAGCATGTTATCCCAGGCTGGCACACATTGGATCCCCTTTGACTAACTGCAATACTTCAGCCAATTATTGCACTTGATCATCTCATTGTCATATTGTGGCATGATGCTTGGTGAGGGAAGGATGTTAGTCACGGTCCTCAGGTGTGCATATAGTACATGGTGTCACATTACTTAACACATGGCATTCATGCCTCCGGTGGTGCTGCAAGGCTGCCTCTGTCGGATGCACATATTACACTCCCTGTACATGTTTGTGAGCAGGTCATGTCATTTTAGGCATCCCTGTTATTATTGGAGTGAGTCAGAGGGGGTATCATTCCCAGGGTTCCTACTGAGCCAGTGTATGTGCTATGCGTTGCCTCTTTGCCAAGGCCAGGGCATACTGGGCATGCCTCCTTCTGCCTACTGGGGCAGGCTCAGGTTGTTCCTCCTCCGAGTCACGCTCTGCCTGTAATGGCCTTGGCAATGGTGGGGGGCTGTTGGCCCAGCCCTATGCTGGTCCTGCTACAGCTGTTTTTGCAAGATCATATTATGTAGCATAGCACATACCATGACAATTTGGGTACATGGAGTTGGTGTGTACTGCAAGGCTCCACCAGATGTGTCCAGACACCGGAACCGTGACTTGAGCAGCCCAAACACATGTTCTATTACATTACGTGTTTGTGCGTGTGCCTCATTGTGGCATTCCTGTTCAGGTGTGTGTGCATTTCTGATGGGTGTCATCAGCCACAGCTCCAGTGCATAACCTGCATCCTCCACTAGGTGTCCGTGTGGGATGTCCCCACTGGCAAATGTCTGGTACAGCTGCGTCAAATGCCAGATGTGGGAATCATGGTAGCTCCCAGGGCAGCCAGCACACACATTCATTATTATGCCCTGGGCATCACACACGACCTGGAAGTTGATGGAGGGGGAAGCCCTTGCGGTTAATGTAGGCCCTACCCCGCTCACCAGATGGTGCTTTGATGCGTATGTGCGTGCAGTCTATTGCACCCACTACCTCAGGGTATTCCGCTATTTGCTGGAAGAGATGCATATTGCTGGCCAATACCTCACAGGCATTGGGGAAATATACATGATCACCGACATGTGCTTACATGGCATCCAGGAACTGGTGCAGTACTCTGGAGGCTGATGCCTGTGATATCCCCAATCATATCACCAGTTGGTCTCTGGAAGGTACCTATTGCTAGTATTCTTAGGCCAACACATAGCTTGGTTTCCACTGGGATGGGTTCCCCTCTGTTGGTTCTGTGTGTGAGGTGTGGCCTGCACAGCTCCACTATTTGCTGCAGGAGGTCTCTGTCCACTCTATAGCGCTCTACTATCTCCAGCTCATGTAACCCGTGGTAGGTGACCCTGGGCCTGTACACTCTTCTCCATCTCCTCACTGTGGGTTGTCTGGCACCATCTGCATTGTCACCACCATTAGCAAGTCGCCTATGTCACATTATGACAGCTATGGCAGTCCCTAACATTTCTGCTCTGAGTTCAGCTTTTTCAGTTTTCACTTCTTATAGCTTACTCCTGTCTTGCAGTGTCTCTTGAGAGAAACATCTTGCACTGCTGTTTGCAGAGTGTTGGGCTGAGCTACTATTCTGCCTGTCTAATTGCCTGCTTCTAATTGTTTTCACCTGCTAGGTCCAGCAGTATTCCCTGCTAGCTTCCTACTAATTCTGTTGCTTCCTTTTTCCTTTCTGTTTCCTCAGAGGGGAGCAGCGTGCATACTAGCAGAAACACGCTCACAGTGGCTTACACGCGCGCACACATGCTTACACGGTTCAGAATCTGCTTATTCAGGTTAAAACACGCGCACACCTGCGCAAACAGTGTTAAACATCTACCAACACGCTCCCACATGCTCAGTCTGCGTTACACGTGCGCACACTGTCTTACTCGCGCTTCATGGTGTGCACACGTGCGCATGAATGCCCAGCAAGAAACTTTGGTGTAGGCAACAGTGTACACCTTCCATTTCTTGACTTTCCCATGCTTATGTTGTGTCACTCCTCTTTCCATGATATGTGTCTGACATCTGTCATGTAACTCTGACCTCCAATGAACTGCATTACTTTCTGCCATTCCCCCTGTGATGTCACCTATCTCCTACTCTGTTCCTCCCCGTTATGTAACTCTTACACTACTCAGAATGTGCTCATTTGCTATGTGACAGTGGAATTCAGTATCCTAACACTCATTTGCATCAGATTGCCTACTAATGCTTAGTTACATGTCTTAGACTCAGCTTCCCCCCTTAGCAACCACTACACGGTGGCCATGTTGTTTTTGGTCTGCTGGTCCCTGCATTGTAAATCCATGCATTGCATAAAACCCACATTTGTGGGTTTATAACCTTCATTTTTATGTTTTATATAGCGCAGCCCGTTTGCGCGGGGCTGCACTGCATTTAAACACATATTTGCATTGGGGTACCTTGCCAATGGCCACATATTTGGCCATTGGCATGCTGCCTGACACATATGCACCCTTTATTTGGAGATGACATGGCTCCGTTGTGGTTTTTGCAGAAACGTACTCAGTTGTCAACTGAGTACATTTCTGCAGCTAAAACGGCTCTTACACGGGCTGCTTTGGGCTTCCTGGATTGCTAATCAACCTCATTTGCATGCTATTCGGCTGCAAGTGAGGTGATTAGCTTATCCACGCCCACTCTGTAAGAGACGTTTTAGCTGGTCTCTTACACGGACTTTGGGCTGTTCCAGGATCGCGAAGGCTGCATGGAGTCTTACACTACTCTTAGACTCCGTGCAAGCCTTCGTGAATCCTGCCCATAGTCTTCCTACAAGAAACCCATATTATTAATAAAGACTTAAAATATCTTTTAATGGTTATACGGTTCTAGCAGAATCCCACTATCAAGTCAAAAGAAGAGGCACAATGATAATATGGAAAAACTCATTACCAATTCCCAAAATTGTAGACACATACTCGGACAAGAATGGCATGTTATGCCTAGTAGTTCTACAAATTAATAGAAGATATGTAACTTTAGTGAATACATACCAGATACCTGGTATTGGAGCAGAAACTGCGAATAGACACTTAGAGTTAATAACTGCCAAAGCCAAAGGAGAAATAATACATGCAGGTGACTTTAATTGTCTTCTTTCCACAAAAGACACCACTAAAAATGATAAATTTATAATGTCCTCAGCAGCCAAGAAACTGAAGAATTCTATCAACATTCTAGACCTTAGAGACATATATGTTATAAAAGAATCACAATCACTAAATTACACTCATTACTCTTATAGGTATAGTACGCAAACAACAACTGATAAAGTACTAGTTACTAATGACTTAATTTCTAAAATAACAGAAGTTCTCATCAGCTCCTGTCCACTATCGGATCACAATGCCATATTATTCAAGGTTAATATCATACCAAAAGATCTAATAACATGGCAAAGATTACCAGCATACATTGTTACTATTACTGGATTTAAAGAATGGCTTCTAAGTGAAATAAAATTCTATCTTGATATAAATGATAATAATGAGACTTCAAAAACCATCTTATGGGATTCTTTAAAATCATATCTATATGGTAGAATCAAAAATTGGTATCTAAACAAAAGAAAACAATGGGATAATGAACTAATAAAAATACAATCAACAATTGATGATATGAGAAAGAATTTAAACACTAAAGATATCAAAACTAACTCAGAGTTCAAATCATTAAATGCAAGGTATGCAGAAATTGTAAATCACAAAGTGGCAATAAACTTAGAGAAACTTAAAATTCAATCTTACTCAGTAAACCCCAAAAACTTATACAGACTGGCAGTCAAATCGAAACATCTAGCGAAAATTAACCATATAAAAGAAATTACTGATAACACAAAAATGAAATCAAAGCAAGTGATAGACTTGAAAGAAATTTTGGAGCATTTTAGAACACACTATGAGAAAATAAATAACACCAACATAAACCCTGATAACATTATATTCAAAAGCAATTTTCTGAAGGAGAACATTAATAAAAAAGTAACAGATGAACAAAATGCTAGTTTGCTTAAACCAATACTTTTAAAAGAAATCAATGAATCTATCCAAAGCATTAAAAATAACAAGGCCCCAGGACCAGATGGAATTATAGGGGAAATTTATAAATTACTGCCAGAAGACTCCTTAAAAATTCTAGCAGCAGCTTTTAAAGAATTTAGAGAAAATAAAAAAATCTTCCCATCATGGAAGCATGCCATTATCTCCCCCATTTTAAAACAAGATAAGGACCCTAAATTAGTAACATCTTACCACCCTATCTCTTTGCTAAATATAGATTACAAATTTTTACCTCAATACTTGGGAAAAGACTAAATCAATTTATTCCAAAAATAATAGAAGAAGACCAAACTGGTTTTATTTTAAACAGGAAAGTTCAGGATAATGTTATCAGACTCTTATCTCTAATAGATTTTGCAAATAAGAAAAAGAAAGAACTATCAATAATTAGTCTAGATGTAGAAAAGGCATTTGATTGTATATCCTGGTCATTTTTATTTAAAGTTCTAGAAGCATTTAATTTCTCCCCAGATTTTATAGAATTAATAGATAGTTTGTACAAAAACTCTATATCATATGTCAAAATTGGAGCCTTCTTGTCAAAACAAATTCAAATATGGAAAGGAACTAAACAGGGTTGCCCTTTGTCACCTTTACTATTTGCCTTAGCAGTGGAACCATTAGCAACCTGCATCAGGAATGATAAAAATATTACCAGTTTCGTTGTTAATCTAAACTATACTTCCAAAACACAATTGTTCACTGATGATATCATATTAACTATTGGAAATATTGATTCTTCAATAAAACACATCATAAAAGTTTTAGGACAGTTTGAAAAAATCTCAGGTTTAAAAATTAATAGTAATAAAATGGAAACATTGCTATTGAACAAAAAAATGAATCCAGATTTGAGAAAGCATAGTAACTTTAACAGGGCAAATAATACTTTTAAGTACCTAGGTATACATATAAAATCTAACTGGAAAGAAACCGTGCAAATAAATTATAAAAACTTAATATTAATGGTTAAAGAGCTCATAGTCAAATGGAATAAAATATTCTTCACCTTCGAAGAGAAATTATCTCTAATAAAAATGTGCATTCTTCCAAAATTCCTGTTCCTCATTCAAACCCTAATTATTAGTCCTCCTAAAAAAACAATAAAACAACTTAACACACTTCTAATCAAATTTCTATGGTTTCCACAAAAGCCCAGAATAAGATATGATTGGCATTACAGAGAATGGGAAAAAGGTGGAATTGCATTTCCAAACCTAGAGCTCTACTCCGATGCAGTTATACTTCACATTATGAGTCAATGGTTAAGTCACAAATACACATCTAATTGGAAAAACTTACATAAAACTATTTTATTGTCCGACACAGAAGAATCAATGAATGATGACATTTTTGCAGAAAATATTAAAATCTTCTTAGCAGTAAAAGACTCAGTTTATAAAGAGAATAAAAATGAGAAACTACCATATTATATCAATTATATATTAAACAATTTTAAAAGAATAATAAATGAAATCCATTTAGCCAGAAACTTCCTAATCTTAATATTTCCCATAGCACGCACAAAGAATTGCATAGATTCATTTAATACTAAGAAAATAATGGAGATGAAGGGTAATGGTCTAAATTTTTGGCACCAATTCTTAGGCACAAATGATCTATATAAAGCAAACAGTCTTATAGCTAGATACAACATAAATCAAAATAATTGGTTAAACATTCAAACCTACAGAGAATTTCTAATAAATGAATTCAAAAGTAACCAAGTGACTGATATCTCTTTACAACCTACAGTAATAACTCTTTCATGTGAACTAAATTCAACAAATTACAACATGGGATTTTCATTATCTAAGCTATACAAAACATTAAGAGCTGATTTAAAGTTACCTGAGAACTCTCTTTGGAGTTACGTAGAAAAAACAAACAAATTTACCTTTACAGAAAATGATAAATCATTAATACTCAAATCAGTTACTCATACAACTTCATCTCCCTACTGGAAACTTTTTTACATGGAAATATATTCATAGATGCTTTATAACCCCACAAAAAATAGCTATAATGTCAAATAATACTGCCTGCAAGTGTTGGAGATGTGATGAAAATATATGTGCGGATTGGGCACACATGTTCATCGAATGCAGAACTGTCACTCCTTTCTGGCAAAGATTTAAAGAATTTGCTAAGGCTTTGTGGTCAGATAAATGTATAATCTCAAATTCACTGTTGCTGTTTAATGCTCCTATACCAGAACATATTCCAAAAACTCAAGTGCATCTGCTTTGGTCCCTCCTGGCAATTGCTAGAAAATGTATTACTACAAATTGGAAAAGCAAAACAGATCTTTTGTTTTCTGAATTTCTGTTATTGGCCAAAATTGTATGTAATAGAGAACTTCAAACTCTCGCTTCAAGAACAGCAAGAATAACACAAAAGAAATTATCTTGGATGAAGCTTAAAAAATTATTGGATAAAATGTAAGAAAGTTAATTGAAATAGACTAGATTATGGGCATTGTACATAGTTTTGTTGTTTAGAGTTTTTTTGTTTGTTTAAAAATGTATTATGTTATGAATACAAGTATGATGTAGAATATTCTAAGTACTCTTATGAAATTTTAAAACAAAGTTATACAAAAAAAAAAAAGAAAAGACAGAAGGTGATTAATGCAGTTTTAATCACGTTTGTGTGATGCTCTGCTTAAACCCGCACTAATTCTAAAAAAAAGCGAAGAAAAAGGGGGCAATAGGAAAGTGATGAAATGGGGGCAAGCAGGGGGAAAAATAATGTTCAAGGCAGGTAGGGATGTGCAGGATGGGTGTAGGAAAGGACCACAGCTTTCCATTTCTTGTACAGCAACAGCTGTGCAGGTTGTGGACAAGTTGGAATTTGGAGCCTCACATTCCAGAGACAGGGGTGTGGGTGACGGGTGACATAACTTTGTTGATTAATTGCTGTAATGATTGATTGTAGGCAGTATAGATGTGGGCGAAATGGAGAGCTATGTATGGGGCAATATTTTTTTGTGGGACAGATGCACTTTTTTTAAGGAGAGAGTGGAATGTTGGGGAAGGGATATAGGTATGTGTGGGGAGGCAAGTTGGGTAGGAGATGTATCATTTGCAAACAGAGAAGAAAGACAAGACAGCAGTCAGAGGCATTGTATGACACATGAGGGGGTAAACACCTTGGACAGGGAGGGTGTTGTGGAATCACAAAACCAAGTGCCCACAGAGAGCAGCAGTGGGACTGAACCCATGGGCTATCGCCACTGTTCCTTTATGGCCCTGAAGGTGGTTGTGCTGGAGGATAGATGCTGGGGGCCAGCCTGCCCCTCTAGGTTGGCCAGTCTGTCCTCAATCCAGCACAGTCAATCATCAAACCATTGCTGAATGATCCTGCACACCATGCCTGGTAGCTGTCACTGAGTGACCACTCCCTCTCGGTGCCCACTCCCAGGGGGGACAGGCCCCATCCCCTGTGGTGGTTCCATCCATAGGTGGTGCAGGATCAGTGGAGGGGGCAGCTCTAGGTTGGGTCCCAGATGTGCTGGTACCAGGTGTCACCTCCGGCTGAGGTAGGATAGGTGGATTGCCCTGAATCGGCATACCCAGTTGAGCTATGGTGTTGAAGTGAACATGTGGTTAGTTGCAACATCTTGTCAGAACAAATCACATAACACAGCAACATAACTTTGCATAGCATATAGAACACAACAATAATTGGGGTAACAGTCAGTAGTGTAACAGCATGCCAGTAACACTTAAGGCATAAGGCTAACAACAAAGGTAATTCAACAAGGTATGTTAGTATGCAACCATTATAATACATAACAATAATAAAACACAACGCCCAACATAACATTTTGAAAACAATATATGTTAAAAGTATACCATACCCAATGTAATGTATAGGAATAAAAAAATTATGATGCAGATTAGTGGTGGGGTGAGAGACATACATGCCATTACTAACAGTATAGACTATATTTTTTGCAACAGAACTCATATACTCTACAGGTCTGCCCTTAATTCATGTATACATGTGCTCTATAGGTTCTGTAGCACCTACATACCTCTCAAGCTATCCACATAGCACAGTATGGGCCAAGCTGTAACACCTACAGGTACACTACAGGGGATTATTACATGTCAGGGGAACATATGCAACCCCCAAGATGTAATGTGGATTGATGTAGTGTGACTTTGCTATTGAGATAAATCAAGTGGCTGTTAAATCTGTGTCCCAGGGATTTGGCAAGAGGGATCATGGTCCATGACAGCGTGACACTTGAGAGACATGTATCATGCACAGTACAGAGAGTTTATGCTTATCATGCCGTCCTTGGTAGGCATGGGGTTAGACTAACAGCAGACATTCACAGACACACTAGACATACAGCCGTACCAAGATTAAACAGTTTTATTTGTTTTAATAACTTGTATTAGTATTGTACTTCTTGACTTTATATTTACTGCAGTCATATCACCTTGCTGACCACTGCTGTCAACACTCTGGTACATCAGGACACAGAAATTTGTAACCCATTTGAACAGCTACTACAGCTATTTCTTTACCTGTAATTCCTGTGGGGAGAACATCTGTTAACAATACATAACAGTTTCTATTAATATTTAGTAGTACTTGCCCCTGGATTCAAACTCCAGTCTGTGTATGACAAAGTGTATCTCAAACCTAGCATTTATCACACTGAGCTACTGAGCCACTGCTGAGCATTGATTGAGTAATATATACCTAGAGCGTACCTGGTAACACATTGTGACCTGGTAACAGAGGTAAAGTGTCATACAAGACTGCTGTGACACTTGAACAGACATGCATGAGATTCATGCATGACAGAGATAGTAGGCGTACTGTGTATTAATAGTTGTAATGCAGGTGTACACATTTAACCCCTAGTGGATGGAAATATGTGCAATGTGTATAGACCATATCAGACTGCTGGGTTGCCTACCTGACCCATATACAGTTGCAGATGGTATATTTGCAGTCTACAGCTATTACAGTTTCATACTTGCCTGCAGCAGCGTAGCTAAGTTCAGGAATGCATGTAATGTAGCTGAAATGCAATGGTTAACACAAGACAATCCTGAGATAAACACACTATTTGCCATATATATAAAATAATAATATAATATATAATATATATATATATATATATATATATATATATATATATATATATATATATATATATATATATATATATATATATATATATATATATATATATATATATAGCCATTACTATTCTAGGTTCAGATCTTAGTGTAGAACAAATATCATAATGTATTACATCTGGTAGTACAGCTCCAGAGCAACACTTCAGCACAACAGTTCTTTATCAGTTAATATTCAGTCACTTAATGATATTATACCAATGTTTACTTCACAGCACTTGTAATACTTGATTTCTTGACCAACAGCCCAAACTAAACACATTTTCCAGAACACAGTTTTATTAGGGGTGACATGAAGCAGTGAAGTATACATCTAACAGTCTTTATTGATGAACACTTTAGATAATGCAGATGTTGCAAGACAGCTGTCGTTCCACAATTTATGCAGCAGTAACTTTATTTCCTTAACAATTGTGACTGCAGTTGAAATTAATTTCCTGAAAATTAGGAAGACAGATGAACTTTATTTCTTTACAATTATGAATGCAGTTGAATTTATGTCCTTAACATTATGAATGCAATTGAACTTTATTACCTTAACATTTTTAATACAGTATAAACTTTTATCTCTGTAACATTATTAATGCAGTTGTAACTTTCTTTCCTTAACATAAGCAGGTTTCATGCTTTCATCTATATTGAACTGTACCTGGCATTACTCACTTATATCAGTCCAGGTCAATGACCACATTTATTGCAGTACACTCAAAACAGAATATACCTACTGGCAGTTGCTACTGTACTCCTTTTTATTTATATTACTATAGATTGCAAGATATAGCTGTACTCACCACACTCACGGCACAACCTGGCCAGGCACCCTGCATGGGCCTCCAGGTTGCGAGCTCTCTCCTCTGCAGCTGTGGGGAGAGAAACACACCGTTATGTGTACCTGTCTATCACACATGCAGATTAGATATTGGTAATACAATAGTGGCAATACTTACAAACTTTTGGGGCATTCCCATCTCTAGCATCCTGGACCCAGGTGTACAGAAATCCCCTCTTCCTATGCTTCAGGTCATCATAATGATGGTGCACCTGTTTACCTGTGAGGGGGATACCAATTGCACTGGTGAGGTTGCGTGCCAGCCGGTCCCAGGTCTCCACCTTGTATTCCGATCCCTGAAACTTGTCCTGCAGCAGCCGGACATCATGGCCTTTAATAGGGATTACAACTACAACCCTGGACTCCAGAATGCCTCACCTATATGCCTGGAAGCTTGCACCCTCTCCAACTCCTGCTATAGCTTCTGCACAGGTCAAACTCAAACAGGGTCTGTCTGTATTCCCACCTGTTCAGCTTAAATAAGGCTGTTTTCTCATCCTTTGCCACCATTGTGCCATTTTAAAAATGTGGTGCTTCGCTTAGCACCATGCAGACCCGCTGAGCTCAGCCGAGCAGTGCTTAAACTGGCAATGCTTAGCAAAGCTTAGCAGTATGAAGACCAGCTTAGCTGAGTTGAAGATTGCTTAAACAGGGTTTGCTTAGCTGTGTCCAAACCAGCTAAGCCGAACTATGCATTGTTAAGTACTACTAACATGGATCCTGTTTAAACACTGCTTGGCTTGGCTTAGAACAGCTTAGCAGAGCTTATCTAAGGGCAAATCATATTTAAAAAAATAAGAAAATAATTAAATATTAAATTGTTTGTTCATTACTACTACTTTATTATTTATTGCACTTCTATATTTCCTGAACTTATGTATTCTAATTTCTTTATCTTGGAGTGTGTATTGTAGGTATTCTAGACTTGTGTGTAACTGGATCTTTTCTCCTCAGGTCTCCACTGATAATGGGCTTCTGGCCCAGCTGGACTAACATGGTTAACATATGTCAATACATACATCAGTAAAATAAAAAATTAATTTATAAAATGTTGCTATCAGATGTAAAAACTGAATGGCCTGTCTGTGTATTCGAGTCATGCACCTACTGCATACAGGGCCATGACTCTAACCATTCCTCTATGCGGATATGATGACACTGGCTATACATTTCTATATAGCTCTCATCCATGTTTAAGCACTGCTGAGCACTATGTCATGCAAACACGCTCATCTATGCTTAAACATGACCTTTAGGTTATAATTAAAAGTACCCAGTTTCTATTTTTAGATGTCTGGCACATGTTCCTTGCAAAGCGCAATGTTGTGCCATGCAAACAAACAAAAAAAAATAAAAAAAAATAAAAGGTAATAAGATATTTTACTTTAATATTTCAGTGCCATCTGGCACTTTAACAGTGCAGGAGGTGTGTTACTCATCTATGGACACTGTAACACACCCCCTACACTGATTCTGTAACCATGTTACATGGCTCTCTCTCTCAGCAGCGCGCCTTCATTAATATGCAAGGAGCACTGTGGAGGGGGAGCCACAGACATGACCACAGTACACTTTGTGTAGGCTTTCCACTATTGCTACATGGAGTTTATTAAATTCCCAGGAAGGTTTATAACCTTCTTAGTTTTTGCCCTTGCTGCTTGCCAGTTATCAGACCCTCTTTCGTTTAATTGGTGCATTCATTGCCTACTACTGACCGAGTGAGAGCATCACCAAGACACCATATGGAGCACTTCCATTTTTTTTTCTGTTTTTTTTTTTTACCTGACCCTCCCCCATACGCACAGATGCTCTTTCACATTCAAGGGGTTGATGTGCAATGAATCTTTGTGATGCAAACCAAAACTTCATGTGATATGATCAGATGGCCCAGTTCCCCTTGTAGACAAGGACATCTGCATGATTCCTGGTGTACATAAAGGATTCTATGATGCAGAGCTTGCTTATAAGCACATGCTCCTTCATTTCCCTCAAAGACAGGCAAGGAGACATGAGAAAAGCAAGCAGAAGTCTCAGCACTTTCCCTCAACCAGCTCCAACAGATGCCTGAGACATTAACTGAACTTCAGTCACCTGTCTTGTGGACAAGGCTTTATGTCTCTATGGCAGTGGAACTGGCAGCTTTTGCTTGTAATTTTATAATGAAGTTTATATTGTAGCTATGTAAATGAGGTAGGGTGGAAGGAATATTACATATGCCTATCAATATTTGAACAGGAGATGTATGTGCCTACAGTATAGCCATGCCACTTACGCAGCAGAATTCCATGAGCACAGACCATCTCAGCAGCAGCACCTCCATTCTGCAAGAGGTGCTTTACAGTGAATATGCACTTACTTATATATACAGATATCATGGAACATTTTTCAGTGTTTCTTTTTTCCTATTAATACTTCATTGCACCTAATCTACTTTGTGGCTAAGGTCTGTGTCATTACAGCAAGATAAGCACTTATTTTCCCTTTGGCCTACAACCATTATAAGGTGATAATGTAGGACCATAGTTAGTGATGCTGTCTCATGGTTCTGGTTTTTCTGATTGCCCACTTTGTATGTTTTCCCAATGTCCACATAACATTTCTCAGAATTTTCTTGATTCCTCTTATCTCCACCTCCTATGTAGGTTGACTGCCATCTCTAAGTTGCCCTTGTTTTTCACATATATCTCCATTGTTGTGGTGAGACTCATTGCCAAGAAAATAAAGGTTTTCTAGGATCAGTCACCCAACCTTGATGGCAAATGAAAAAAAAATGCAGTGAAGATCCGCATGACAACTGAACAGGTTTTTAATATGCTGTACCTCCTATTTCTCCAGTGTTTGTTTATTTTTAGCCAGGTAAAACACACTATATGTAAATATGCCTTTTTAGGTGTGACTGTTTGTCTAGTTAAATGACTTCTCATCAGTTAAAGTTTAGTGCAGCTCAATAGAATAAACATTACTATAAGTTCAAAAATTCAATCATCTTTGCTATAGCACTATTGCTGCTTCATAGTCTGTGTCCATAATTCATACATACCCTACTTAATAACCTCCTGCAAACTGAGCCACCTGCTACCACTATGACTTGGCCATCTGTATTCACCTTTCCTTTTGTGATAAAATTCATCCAGTACTCACAGCCCAGAACTAACACAAGTCATATGAGGTGACTATACTTTACAAATAACTAACGATTTCAACACCCACTTCATACACACTATAGCCTCCCTGATTTCAGACTTCACCAAACTTAACTCCAACTCTTCTTCTACCACTACTAAACTCAGTCCGGCCTAATCCCCTCTCCCAGACCCTCATCACTATAACCACGCAAATCACCTAACTAATAGCCAAACCAATTTCACTCTTCAACCCATCCCTACAAGTCTCAGAAAAAAATGCTACAAAAATGTAAACCTTGCTCTACCTCGGTAGATAACCACCGAACAGAGTACCTTAAATTAGCTGATGATTCTGTTGCATATTAACAGATCTATCTCTGAATCTAAAGTTTCCTACATCTGGAAGATGTCACACATTATTCCTATCCATAAAACGGGAAGTTCTAATGAGGTAACTTACTTCCACCCTATTTCCATTATATCTCCCATCTCCAAAATATTGGAAAATGCATTCACCTTCAACTTATGCCCAGGCCACAGCACTTCCACAGCCCTCCTATCCTTCACTGACACTGTGGATAGGGCTAAAGATGCAAGTAACTTTGAATCAGCTTTCTCAACTTATCAAAAGTCTTTGACACTGCATTACCCCCTTACTACTGGCTAGGGTCTCCAGCCTAGGACTTATACCTTCCACCATTCAGTGTTTTCATAGCTACCTAAACAATCAAAAACAAGCAGTAAAATGGTTAAATACCATCTCTCCCTTTCTTCACATCCCCACAGGAGTCCCACAGGGTTCCATCCTTGGCCCCCTTACTCTTTAACATTTTTACAAATAACCTGTACACTTCCTCATCCCTAGGAACACTCATACAATATGCAGATGACTCTGCTATCCTCTGTATAATCTTCCTCTCGTCCTCTACTTCATTCCAACATGCAACAAACTTTCACCACCTTTAAAACCTGGCTCACTAACTCGCAGCTCTTCCTTAACCCTAAAAAAAAAAAAAAAAAACTTCTACTCTTTATGGCAATAAATCATTCTCTTGACATAAACCAGTTTAAAGTCCATTCCACAGACAACAGTCAATCACACTAAACTGCTATAAGTTATTTCTGACAATCAACTTAAGTTTGATCTCCACATCCAATATAACATTAAGCAAACTCATCAGAAACTAGGCATCCTTTATAAGAACAAACACTTCCTGCACTCATCGACTCGAGTCACCCTCGCTAAAACTTTCCTCTTACTCTCCCTACTATATGGTGCCACAATTCTCACCAACCTAAAGTTCACCGTCAGATCCAAAATGGAACATTGCTACAACAAAGTGGCCATTTTGCTACTAACTCACAGGCCAATACACAATGGCTCAAACTCCCTTAACTGCCTATGTTACATCTAGCTCTTAGCCTTACACAACATCATTCATAAATCCTTGACATGCCCATCCCTGAGTCATATAGTACATCTTTACACCCTCAACAGAACCCTAAGATCTGAAGACAAACATCTCCTAGCTGTTTTCAATCCTTCAAAAGTACCAGGACAAAGCCTATATTCTTACTGCGTAGGTAAACACTTGAACTCTCTAATCCTAACCACAAGAGTTATCACTAACCTAGAAGCCTTCAAAACCTCCATAAGATAACATCTAAACAATACGTGACCATGTTTGTGCTCAACGCCTGGCTAAAGTTACCTTACAGTATCCACCATCGACTACCCTACTTCTGGCTAACTTAACTTTTGCAGATCTTCTCTCTTAACTGACACAAATACCAAAAATACTGTTGACCTTTTAGCTAATCTCTTTCTGTACAGTCTTCCCTTATCTCTCCACTATTATAATGTAATGGCCACAGAACAGTTTATATCTCTGCCAATTTACAAGAAAGAACTAAAGAATTACAGGTATCATCCTATAAGAATGTTATTTTTTTCTGTCCTCCTTGGTACTGATGAAAATAATTTATTTTATATTTACTCCTGGACAATTTAATAATACAGCTCTGTATATGTACTTTAAATGTTATGGATACATGTCTTGCCATAGATTCATAGTAAGCTAACTGCTCTTGTGGGCCATTTTAAGCCAAGCCAACTACTCCCATGGAAGAATCAAACCCTGCATCTTGTGCTTGTAAGGTAAACACCTCCCACCCTTTTTGAATTTAAGGGGTTTTTTTGGACCCTGATAGACTTTCCCAGTAAATAAATGTTAAATAAAAACAAATAAATAAATAAATAAATAACTGCATATCATAATATTGGGGGGCATTTTGTGCCAACTGAAGCACACTTGTTCAAAATCAGCTTGTCTTAGTAATTCATGACTGTCATTCTGCAAATGCAAAAAAAAACATTTCCTCATTCTAGACCACAGTTTTGGCCAGCTTTATAGAAAAGGAGAAACCACAGCTTACGGCATTTAGTTAATCTACAGAAAGGATATCCTGTGAAGTCATTTGGCCACTTGTATTTCTAAAAATAAATGCTTAGAAATGTTACCTCTTAAAATGTTTACTGAAACACATCTTCATTTATTATTATCTGTTGCTCCTCAAAAAAAATAAAAACTGCATCCATAGGCAATTATTTGTTTGGCTGTAGATTATCAGTTTCCCACCTCTATCATACCAAACATGATTTTAATGTTTTAATGGAGATTCATGCTATAAGAAATCTGTAGAGTTTATTATTGGTCACCCCCCCCCACCCTTTAGTTTTGTGAACTTTATCTCCCTTCCATTTTAAATACCTTAGGAGACTAGATATTTTTTCATGTCAGACTTGGATACATCAGCACTCCTTTATGCTCTCAGTGCATGTGTATGTACTGGTCTCCTACCAGTTCCTCTTACAATTATACGACGTGAATATTTGCCCACAGTAATGCTACTTTGTCAGTAAAACTAATGAGGATGTTCTTCTGCATGGCTTGTTAGGGATGCACCATTTTAAATCTATTTTGACCATTTATTTGATTTTTAGTACAAAGTGCTATTTTAGTAAGTTCACTTTTTGAGAAATTTGGAAGATATATATAACCTGCCTTTTTTAATAAACATGCATTAAAATTGTAAAACATAGATAACAAAAATATTATCTGAAATATGTACAGAAAATGTAATGGTTTTCCTGCAGAGTTGCAGCAAACTGTAAACTGCAAAGAAACTGCACTTTCTTTGAGGGAGAGCATCTCTCTCTCTCTCTCTCTCTCTATATATATATATATATATATATATATATATATATATATATATATATATATATATATATATATATATATATATAGCTATATCTATATATATATATATATATATATATATATATATATATATATACACACACACACACACACACACACACACACACACACACACACACACACACACACACACACACACACACACACACACACACACACACACACACACATGTACACATATACACATATGCACAGTTGCACACATACATATGCATGAGCACTCACATATATGCAGACGCATAAACACATGCACGAGTCCATACACATGTGCAGACACACATATGCACTTGCACATGTGCACACAGACACCCACACTTCAAATTTTTGCATGCATGTGTGTGTGTGTGTGTGTGTGTGTGTGTGTGTGTGTGTGTGTGTGTGTGTGTGTGTGTGTGTGTGTGTGAGTGTGTACTTGCGAGTATGTGCAGAAGAGTGTTTATAAATGTTTATTCAAGTTGCAGTAACTGAGTATAAGCTAGCAGTATAAGGCACTGGGTTCAGACTGAGGTAGACAAGCTCCTGGGCAGGCAGTCTGAACAGCCCTGACATGCAAATGGTTAGTATGACCTGTATTTGTGTGTGGCTGGTATGAGCCATGTCCCAAAGCTGTGCTCAGTTGCTTGATGGTCTTAGCACCAGTCTTTCTCAATTATTTATTTGCACTTAATATATTTATTTGTTTTCTGTATTTCAGTGGTTGCAGCTGTGTGGTTTTAAAGGCTGTACCCCCTGACTGTCATCTGTTGATTAGTAGCAGAGGTGTGGAGCACAAGCCCATAGCCCTGACCATTATATATGGTAAAACACACCTTGGATGCCACTTGTGAATTTTCCCTTTACATAACATACCAGAAACATCACTAGGAATATGAAAGACAGTTTGCCAATCTAACTTGCTGTGCATTCAGCAAATATATCTACAACTGGTATTATTTTTCATTCATGAGGATGGAGATTTTAACCCTGGAAGCACTCCTGTCTGGGAACAAATTTTGACATGCCCTTGATATCCTGCTTTTGCAGAAACATGCAAGTGTACCTAAAGCCTTATACAGAAGATTTGGCTATATCTTTGCATTCCAGTGACGTGGCTGAGAACCTAAATGTGTCTATCACATCTTTTGCACCCACATGACAGATGGACCTTACTTATGGCTCCTCCTTCCAAATCTCTTCCTGCAGGTTTTATGTTATCTGTTTCTGCTTTTTCCTCTCACTTTCTCTTTTTCTTTCTCCTTATGAAGTAATAGCTTGCATTGATGTGCAAAACAGCTGTTTAACTACTTATCCAAATCCTAAGCACTTATTTGCCATTCTTCCTAATAAATATCAACTAATTTCCTGGGTATTCATTTCCTTTAACAAATCTAGTCACTGTAAAGTATTTCACTGACATGTTTATTCATCTAAGTGAGGATAAGGTCCTATACCACTCAAACTCTAAGTGTAAAAATTCTTAACATAGGCAATAATAATGGATGAAATATTTATTGGTGAGTAGGAAAAGCTTAGTAATATGTTTTATGAAAGATACTATCATAAGCCTTTAGTTCTAGAGGTTAAAGAGGATATATTGAAGGGTGGAAATGATAGGTCTGCCCCTATTCTAAATAATAATAATTTTTAGTGTGAACATTAATTTGAACATAAACAAAACTAGAAATGTAGATGATTGGGTTAATGACCACTGCATACAATAACCAGACAGTTATGCTTAAAAATATATTATGCAGTACATGGAATATTGTATTTCCAGACAAATATAAGGAACAACTTGATTTGTGTTCTAAGGTGACATACAAAAAAGGTGAGAATTTGAAAAATATTTTTGAGAAATACAATACAAGGCTGAACAATATAATGTGCTTGAAAATTAGGAAATGTGGATGTTGTAGGTACTGTAAATACATTAATAATGGCCCCTATGTAACAGTCAAGAGCTATAATAAATCTTTAATGTCTCTGGGTTTATTTAGTTGTAAGTCCAAAATGGTTGTCTATTTGCCAAACTGTATTTCATGTCCAGCGTTTTATATAGTAAAAATTACATGGACCCTAAAGGAGAAAATATATAAACATGTGTATGAAATTAAAAAAAGTAAAGTTGACTAATGCCCTGTACAAAGAATCACTTCATTGTCCAGATTTTGAAAGGTTTCTTTTTTTTTCATTATTGATAAAGTTCAAATTTTCGAAAGGGGGAAGAAATAATGAACTATTGTTGGAGCAAAAGGAACTGAGGTGGCTGCTGCGATTGAATTATTATTATTTTTATTTACTTATTTTAATTTGACAGAAAATTTGGGACCACAGTAAAAAAATAAGCAGACAGGAGGGACATACAAACCTTATACAGAAGATGTGACAGCTAAAAGCTGAGCCAGGGAACCAAGCACTGTGATACAGAATCATTAAGAAGTACAACACTTTGTCACCTATAATGGAGGGCATTTTCATTATTGTAATTTAAATGCCTGAATCAGATCTGCAAAGTCCTTCTTCATTCCACTGTGAATCAGTCTTGTTTTGAACTACATCCAAATACTGCCAGCAGAATTCCTTGTTATTTTGTTACTGGGCAATGACTGTTTTGCCTTATAATGAGAGTTCAAGCCTGCAACTTGTCACTTTACAGAGCACTGTTATGGACTTTGTCTGTGTGGGATCAAGTCTGTGCTAGTGACATTCTACTCCACATATATAATATTATTGTCTTCATGGTCATTCAGACCTCCTTACATGGTACTTCCTGATGCTCAGAGATGTTCTAGGCTTTGTATATGTTTGCCAGCCCTTATTGCAGTAAATAACCAAACCAAAAATAAAGAATGAACCATAGTGTGGAGTCACATCCACCTGGATTAAGTTAGTAAAGCTAGGCACCATAGCAGTCCATTAGGGAGGTACAACAGTGATGATCCAATGATACCACTCCCATCATGAGGGGAGGAATTTGGCAATGTTCCATGAAGAGGTTTACCATCTAGAGCAGAAGTGTATGCTCCCAGTCATGTGCAAAGACAAAGAAACACAAGCCTAACCAAAGGGTGCTTTGCCCTCTCTTTGAGCTTTAGGTTTGTATGGGGGTCATCACTCAGCCTGGGATCTGTGCAAGAAATACTACACAGCACTTGTCATCCAGTGGCATGAAGGAAAAAGGAAATGGTGGAAAAGAGATAGGAGCAAATTAAATTCTCCTAAGTTTTATTAGTCATTGCTCCAAAGATCATATTTCTCCTTCTCAACATCTAACATCAGGAAATTGAGAGGAATAAGTAGGATTATAGGGGAATAGGCCTTCATAGTCATGGGGGGCTGGGGCTAAAACATACACAAAAAAGATGAGGATGATGCGCTTCCCATTTGATAAAGTATGATCTCTAGTCTTGTCTACTTTTGCATAAACTTATAAGGAAATGACAGCTGTAAGTATATAGCTGTATTTTTAACACCATTATCTCATTCATTAATATCAGTCGCAGGTCTGAAGACGAAAGATGACAAAATGAAGCGTTCACTCTCTGCACTGCTGTCCTAATTACTCTGGTCTTGCATTTATTTTGACAGGTGATCTGCCAGCACTGTATGGGAGTGAGACTGACATATGTTTCTTGTATAGCTCTGTAGTACTCAACACACTGGGGCTTACTGGATGTACAAACATGCTATTAATCTGCAGTCCTGGAGAAAGTATTTTCTAGTTCCTTGGGAAGTTGGTAGAATCTTCACTGTCACCCTATCTTTTCCTACCAAGCCACTGTGTTTTGAATGGCATGAATAGGTGAAAAAGACCTTTAGTGTTCATTTAGCCAGCCTTTCTTTGCTAGACTTCCCCAATGCAGCTGTCTTTTGTATACAAAACTTATTCCATGCTGTATCAATTTCTAGCAAAATGACGTGTGCATCATCATACTCCTTTTGAAACAAAAAAATAACTACTGTGTGTCTTCTGGCATAAAGGCATAAATTCTTGACTATAGTCCTAGTAACATGAGCTTGGTTGTCAGCATGAGTACCTGCTAGGGTTGGCTTAGAGAGGGCAGACCCACCAAATATTGGGAGAGGAGCAGTTTAGGTCCATCTAGTGCAACAATCCCTCAGAGAAGGTGTGGTACAAAATATGGTAACCCTCGTCAAGAGTGCATGAAAGTGTGCATAGTGGATCCCACGGTAATGCAGGTCACTTATACTCCTCCCATGGGAAGGGTTAGAGCCATACATAAAAATATGCCCTTTTTGATGGCATGCTGATGAGTGTACACACATCCACCAAGGCTGCTTGTATGATGGCCTTTCCAGGTCAGCTCTTACCCTCTCTAGAAAATATCCAGGATGAGGGAAAGAACAGGGTGGTCTGGCTAATGGGTGATTTGCTGTTTGGCAGGCACAGTTGCAAAAAGAAAATAGGAGAAAAATGTATAAAGACTTACAGCATTCTTGGCATCAAACGTAATATAGTTTACTGTAAAAATTATAGTTACCATGCTGTGCAGCTTTCCAGCAGTACTCTCCAGACAATCGCTTATGTTGTATTATTGTTTCATAAGGATGCTCAGCTTCAGATTTGTAGGCTATGAGCTCACATTTACATTTTTATCATATTCCTATTTATGTATTTATTGATGACTGAATGAAATATTTCTGAATACATCTTTCCATATTCAAAAGGGGAAAAAAGAAAGTAAGAAAGAAAGAAAACATGTTTAGTATGGCTTGTTTGTAACTGCGTACTTATAGCTTTGTTGCTGGCTTTCAAATTAAAGTGTAACAGGAAATGTTTTTGAACTTTTTGCCATTCTTATTTGCTCACTCGCCCCCAGATAGAGATAAACATTAAAGATAAGAGGAGAAGAGGTGTCTTGAGAAACAATGTTCCTGTCATTTACAGCTTAGTGTAGTACAGATTATAATTGTCAAGTTAAGAAAAAAATAATTGGAGAGCAAATAAAAACAGAATAGCAGACCAACTAGTGGAGACAGGATAAGTGTAACATGCTTGGGATGGCCAAAGATCATGCCAGATAATATGCCTTTAAAGTTTTGGATAAATGACTTAATTTGATAAGAATTGTAGCAATTTCACTATACCTGCCACCCCTGAAACACAGAGTGTTACTTAAGAAGTTTACATTAAATGTTACATCAAATATGACAGTAGGCATGTCCACTTAGTTGTTTTGACATCAAAGCAGTGATACTTACAAATTCTCCAAACTATGTTTTCTGTTAAAAACTAATATCCCCTCTCCACGTAGCATTAGCTTGATGTCAGGCATACCACACATACTGTATTAATGGAAATGACAGTTTGCAGATATGACTGATCATTCATTTGCTTGTGTTGTAATATATATAGCTCTTAGGCATACAACTCTAGGTATGTTTATGCTTTTAAATTATTTTATACAAAATTGATTGTTTTATAACACTGAGCTGCAATTAGGCAGTTACAATTTTCACATATTGGTGTGCAAACCATATTGCTAAAATAATTCATGTGGCAGAGGACATGACTGTGTCATATAAATACTATTAAAAAGATAAATATGTATGAGTGCGCACAATATTAATGTGATAATAGGTTGATAATCTACAAAAAAACTCTACACATGGATTGCAAATGGTATATATCTGTTCACAGAGAGAAGCATGCTTAGCTCCACAAACCCTCAAATTTTCAGCCTCACAATACTTATGGTTCAGAATTCTAAAACTGTGAAGCTTGCAGAGTTGTGCATTCTTTGCTAAACCAGAAGTGTTTGCTGAACTATTCTTCTTCCTCCAGGTCTAAGGCTCTCCGCAAGGTCTACTCTCCGAACACAATAAAATGTATCTGCTGCTCCAATAATGTTGGTCAGTCCCTTTCTCTTTTTTCCTTCATGGTTTCTAACTCCCCTTATTTTATTATGACTCAGATTTGCGCTTATGGTCTGTCTTTTCTGTCTTCACTATTCTGACTTCACTTTCTTGTGACCCAACAGCTTCTTTCCCCTTCAGACATGTTCTTCTGTTGACTGATGGGTAAGATATTATGGTTGATGAAGATGAAAAACATTCCTCACATCCTGTGCTTTGTTAAACAGATTGCATATTCTCCTTAGCTCCATGTGATCATTTCTGCTGTGTGACAGGCACTGAAACATCTAAAACGTACAGTGATGTTATATTCAGATTCTGTCAAGCTGTGTTTTGTGGCAGCAAGTGTGATGTATTGACATAGGGTGGGAAATGGCTAACCTTTAGTATTTTGACACAGTCAGGTTACCCAGTGCATCCTGAGAAGAGAATGATGTGTGGTAACAGATGTACTTATGATAATACTAGTTGTATTCAACATCTTTATAACTCTCCATGGTCAGTATACAAAAGTCGGGATTTCACTATTTGCTGCAGAAACACAGTTTAAGCAGTGATGAAATGCTGTAGAGTATTTGTAGAATGAGAAGAAGCCCAGAAAAATATAAGTTATAGCCAAAGGATTCTGGTTGATATTAACTGCAAAGATCTTGGAAAAATATGTAATGTGTTGGCGTGAGATAGTTTATGTTTAATGTAGGACAGGAACCTAGGATTGGCATCTCTGAAAATCCTTAATACTGGGCATCAATGTGACAAGTAGACTTTCCAAAACAGGGGACATAGTGGGAAGCATACGTAATGGCATCAGCAACAGGAAAGTTCAGGCATTATTTCATCATTAGTCACAATACAGAGAAAGCCCAGGCAATATCAGCAAAGACTGAGCTGAGATGACATCACATGCCAAATGAGGACGGGTAAACAATTTCAAATATTCATCATCCTGACAAGAAAAATTCTGAATAATTACAGAAAACAAGAGAAAAACAGGGAGGACTGAGAGGGGTAATACCAGAGGGACACTATTATATTACACGGAAAATGGCACACAACTATACGATTTTCAATTTAAAAGACTGCGACTGGATAACAGAACATGCCATTTACTTGAGAAAAAAATCTGTTTGAAAGATATTTTGCAAATAATTTCAAACATTTTTTTCACCACTCAGGTTGTAAACAAAATAAGCGTCTGCCATAGGGAAAGTGCGGCTCTGCCATAGGGAAACTACGGTCTGTCAAAAAGAAAAAGAAACAGGAAAACAATGGGTGGGGTAATTATAATGTTATTGCAGAGGTGAGGCAGAGCAGACAACACATTTAAAGTTGGTAAGTGTGATTTACAAGAGAAAATGGGTAGGCAGGACCGTATATCATTACCAAGCAGCATGTATATACTTATATATTATACAAAAGGCATACATCAGTCTTAAATGAAAGTATGCATATGTCAGAAAAGCAGCTTGTAGTTAATGAAATATCCGCTGACAGAAATATTAAACATAAATCAACATGAAATATCTGTTTATAGGAAAGGACAATTAAAATAGTTATGATGACCTCTTATCTCTTAATTAGGCTCAACGTGTGTTGTGTGGAAGAGCAATGCAAAGCAAAATGAACAAAGTAGTTTTGTACCAGCAGAATTGTTTTATACCTGCCTCCTGCATTCTTGAATTCTACCATTAATTCATATTTCACAAACTCTTCAGCTATACTTAATATATCTGCAGACCTCTCCGTTCTGCTCCCTCTTATTGACACTTGCACACTATTCTCATTGCATTTCTCTTCCCTCAAGTTATATTGCACAATTGGATTTTCCTAAGTAAATATTTTTTCATGTTATTTCCCTTTCTTTTCCCCTTGAGTATGCTTTCTAGTTTCTTTAATATCTCTTTTCATAAACCTGTCAGTACAGACCCAGTACAGCGTGCTACACTTCTTTGTAGAGGTTCTAATTCATAAACATCTTTGCAGAAGTGGGGTCTCCAGAAATAAATGCATTTTTAAATTAACAAACTGCTTGTTCTCCAGAAGAATAACTGCTTTTTATGAGTTATACTCATCATATGCTTCTTACAATTCTACATTTCCATTACAACCTTTTCTCATTGAGTCCAACTTCTAGAAAACCTGATGTGATTTTATGCGGGTCACTTTCCATTTTGCTTCTGTCAATATCTGACCTTACATTCTGTGGTTCTGTCCCAATTTGCTTAGTTACCTGTGTACATTGTTTTGCTTTGTACTTATGTGCAGTAAGTCTGAGCAGATGCACCATTCCTTTTATCCTTGCTAAGCCTCTTTTCATCTCACTCAGCTAGCTTCAGGTGTATCTTTTATCTGCAAACAAGCAAATATTTCCCTCAGGTTCCTAGGCACTGGATATATCCATCTCTTCCAACAGTAATGTCTTGCATTTTTTTGTCAGCCTAAGAATGCCTTCTTTCATATGGTTGCATTTCCCTCCACAACACAAAGAAGCAGGTTTGTTTTTTGACAGAGAAGTAGCTGACAGCACTTGAGAACATGATGCCTGTCTATAAGACAGAGAACAGAATGAAGATGCATTAAATGACTGATAGCAAATCAGTGGTTAATTAATATGCACCATATTGAGTGGGAATAGATTAGTTCTAACTTATCCCAGTTAAGGATATTTTAAAGGTGGGATATTTTATAGGAAGAACTAGAATTCAGAGATGTCTGCATCAAAAACTTCGAAGCACCAGAAAGACAAAATTACACATGCCTTATCGATCTACTTCAATAATTGTTTATTATTTAGATATATACAAGCTGAGACACCATAAGCGATAGGCAGTAGTGGCTTAGTGGTAGGGTGTGTGTGTGTGTGTGTGTGTGTGTGTGTGTGTGTGTGTGTGTGTGTGTGTGTGTGTGTGTGTGTATATATATATATATATATATATATATATATATATATATATACACACACACACACACACATAATGCAGTACTAAGTTGAAGTACTTGACTTCCTTGTATCGCTTCCATACAATCAAGGATGATGCTGCCATAAAGGACAGTATCACTTTTCTAAACATTCTTAATGATTTTCCAAAATATCACATAAAATGTAAATTAATGTATTCTGCTTTCAGTACACATATTCATACATTGATGGTTTGTTCCATAAGGAAACTAACACTAAATAAACATTTGTTTCTCACATTAGTTCACCTGTAAGTCCAACATATGACAAAACTGTTTCAGTTTACCATTTACGGAATGAGGCTCGCTCAACCCACTCATGTTTTATAAAAAAAAAAGGATTCTACCTAGATCTGTTTTAATGTTTCAAAAGTTCCTACAGTTTTATGTGGTTCTACTCTCACCAAAACAATTATAAAGTAGGAATGTGCATTCTGTTTTTGCTGTCTGCTCATCCCCTTTCATTGTTTCAGTGTTTATCAATTTATATTCTAAATTCAGCAAAAAATGGCCTTGGTTATCTTCATTTCCTTTCCTGTCCATCATGTCTTCTTCTTAACAATGTCTCAAATGCAAAATGTCTATGTGGGAATAGGTCTTAGATGCATCCATGGCTTCTTAATACTTCTATTTTCCCCATGCACAAACCCAGTACACACACTTCATTCAAGCATTGCTACTTTCACATCTCAAACATCTGATGTCATTTTTCTGTTCCACTCTTAACAGCTTGGCTGGTATAAGGAACCACATATGCAAATTTGTCATTTGCTGGTCCTATGGAAAGGTTCATTTCTTCAGTGGTTCACTGCCTTCCATATACTGCCACCATTTTCTGGGAAATTTACTATTCCATCATCTAACTCCTACCCTTAATTAGGTCTGTTTCCTAATGATCACACATATTGTTCTTTTTTTCACTTGTTTAGATACCCTACTGTTTATGCCCTGATATCAGTCTCAGACCCTTTTTTGAGCTCTTTGTTAATACAGACTTCCTCCTCTAATTTCTTCTTACTTATGCATAATATCATCATTCTTTAGCTCACAATCCAATTTTTCCTTGTAGGACCTTGAAAATTATAAACATGCCATTGTCTATATCTGAACAGTCATAACCTCCATGCACCAAGAAGGGTTAAATTTTCCTAAGTCTCTGTTGACGTTACCCTTTTGGTACATTCTTTATCACCTGGTTTTATGTCATCCATCTTTTTCCATTTCATATTATTGTTATGAGCCAAGACCCTAAAGTTTTCCTTCCAAAATTTGTCTCGCAGTACTGTTATGGTTTATTTCATATAACTGAAAGACCATATGATGGCAGAGATGGTCTGCACCTGTCGCCCCTGGGATTCAGGTTACTGGCTAAGGCTCTTGCCACCCCTATAGTGCCTTTTTTAGGCAAAGTTCAAAGGACAAAGCCACCACCATAACAGGTACAAGCATGCAAATTCTGAAGGTAATGCTACTCAATGCTAGAAGTCTAAACCTCAAAATGCACTTTCTCGAGGCACTCCTAAAAATGGAGAACATCGATATCTGTGCAGTAACTGAGACCTGGTTCAAGGCTTCAGAAAGCACCCCTGCAATACCAGGCTACAACCCTTACCACACTTTTCGGCCACCAAACCAGGACTGAAACACTAAAGGTGGAGTAGTATCCATATTCACCAAGGATATTCACACCATCAGGCTAGTTGCCCAGCACAATGTGTCTGAAATTCTCCAAGTGCAACTAACACTAGGTAAGACTGCAGTACGAATTGTAGCTTGCTACAGATCCCTCACCATGCCCCAAGATTCTCACTACACCTTTCTAAACATACTGGAAAATATTAAGATACAACCACACACCCTAATACTGGGTGATTTCAACTACGCTGCCATTAACTGGAAAACTACTCGTGTA
The DNA here is from genome assembly GCF_019279795.1 of Protopterus annectens. Taxonomy (NCBI): domain Eukaryota; kingdom Metazoa; phylum Chordata; order Ceratodontiformes; family Protopteridae; genus Protopterus; species Protopterus annectens. The sequence continues at coordinate 1,949,865,074 of NC_056728.1, forward strand.
ACAACACCTTTGCCCAATGGTTCTTGGAATTCATAAATTCCAATGCCCTGGATCAACTAATCCATAGTCCCACCAGGGGCTCCAATATCCTTGACCTGGTCATTACCAACATGGGAAATCGATGCTTCACACCCATGATCACCCCCTCATTGGTCAGGTCTGACCATAAGCTAATCACCCTTAACATCCACATCCTACCCCCAACCCCCCAGTAAGGAAACCTCCATAAAAAACTTCTCCAAAGCCAACTTCATGCTACTCAAGTCAGAAGTGACAAACTTCATGACACCCATGCAGACGGAAAGTTTGACTGCTGTATCTTACACTAAGGCACTGTGCAAGCACATCCACTCATGCATGAATCGTGCCATCCCAAATAGAACCAAGATGCTCTCCTCCAAAAAAAGAAAGCCAATCTGGTGGTCCCCTGCCATAAACAAACTTTACAACAAAAGGAAGAAACTGTTGCAGAAAAGAGGAAAATCCCAGGATGCTAAAAACTCCCTTACCAGCCTCAGTAAGAAGCTGAGATCCCTCATAAAATCCTGCAAAGCTAGTTATGAAAATAAAATTGCCAAAGATTCCAAAGACAACCACAAAGCATTCTATAACTATGTCAAGATTCTAAATGACAATGCTCAAATCTGGTCTGAGCTACAACAGAATGGCATTAAATATACTGATCACAAGGATATTGCCAATATCCTGGCAGATCAATTCAGTGCTAACTTCACCCCCCTCTCACCCCCTAAACGGCCCATCTCAATACCAGAAGATTGCCAAATTCTGGTAATAACGGCCACACAGGTAAAAACACACTCTCCAAAGCTAAGAATACAGCATCCATGGGACCAAATGACATCCCGGGCTGTGTACTACATGAACTAGAAAATGAATTGGCACCTCACCTAAGTGTCATGTTTAATCATACCCTCACCTTAGCCTTCGTGCCCACTGAGAGGCACACGGCTACAGTTAGCCCACTCCACAAGGGGGATCTACCTTGGATCCCAGGAACTACAACCCCATCAGTTTGACGAGCCTGATCTGCAAGGCCATGGAAAGTATTATCATGGAACTTATAAACAAAGACATTGGCAACCTTGAAACACTGGACCCCACCCTGTTTGGGTTCATGAATGGCCGATATTGTATCCTGAACCTGATTGGCTTCTTTGAATCAGTCTCCAGAGCAGTGGATGAGGGTAAGGTAGTCTACACAGCCTAGCTGGACCTGGCCAAGGCCTTTGACACCATCCACCACTCAGGAATCATAGATAGACTTACTAAGCTGGGCATTAATCCCTATATCACTTGATGGGTTGCCAACTGGCTTGCTGTCAGAACCCACACTGTAAACATAGCCGACTCCAAATCCAGCTCCAAACAAGTGGCAAGTAGAGTACCTCAGGGTTCAGTCCTGGGACCACTCTTGTTTGGCATCTACTTCTCTGAAGTACAGGCCAACACTAAGGGACTCTGGCTAACAAAGTTTGCAGATAACTGCAAACTGGGAGCCATTATTGAATCCCCAAATGATGTGGATACTCTACAAAAGGGCCTTACAGAAACAGATGCTTGGTGCCAGAGCCATGGGCTCAAGCTCAATGCCAAGAAATGTATAGTTATCCCCTTTGGGAAAAAAACATGTACCCGTGAATTACCACATAGGTGGCAGTACACTAAACACTGAAAAATGTGATAAGAGACTTAGGGACACAGGTGGACAGTGGTCTCACCTTCGATAACCATATCGCCACAACAGTCAGGAAATCCTTCTATGTGGCACACCTCATCACTAAGGGCTTTTCATCCAGAAAAAAGGAGGTCATTGTCCCACTGTACTCATCCCTCATTAGACCCATTATAGAATACAATGCCCCATTTGGTATGTACCACTCAAGACATCTGCAACAACTGGAAAGGCCACAGAAATGCCTAACTAAAAGAATCACAGGCCTAAAGCAGATGCCCTACACTGACCACCTTAAAAAACTCCAGCTATACTCTGTCACATATCATCTTCTAAGAGGCCATCTCTGCTTAACATACAAGGCCATGTCAAACCCGGAGCTGTTGGACATGCTACACTTAAAGAAATCCCAATCCCTCAGAGCCACATGCTCCAGGGATCTAAACCTTGTCATCACAATAAATAAAACATGCTGGAGGGATAGGTTCTTGACCCAGAGACTCCCCAGACTATGGAATAGACTGCCCATACATTTTAAGCAGAGCACCTCTTTGGCCCTCTTCGAAAGGAACCTTGACGATTGGATGGGAGAAAGGAAATTCATCCCGGGGAGCACATCAGTCACCCTGCTGGACAGAGGACCAGGGAAGTAAATAGTCTGGGAGGAAATAGCGAGGGAATTGTTATGGCTAGGCTTGTATAGGCCTTAGCGCCGATAGCTTAGTACCAACCTGTGAACCTATGAGTCTGAGAAGACTGAACTGTGGAAGGTCGAACTGGCTTCTCCTCTGGAATCCAATATTTTTTGGGGTGGGGTGTTTACCCTTTTCCCAATATGGAGTGATCACAGAGTTAGTATATATAATAGGCAGGGGTTGTGAGGTGCACAGATCCCCACATGGGGTGTAAAGGGGGGGCATGTACCCCTGCAATAACAAGCCGGTTCAATGCTCTGAGATTGGATCTGCTCAGATTTGATCCTATAATCTTTCAGTCATAGGAAATAGATCCTCCTGTTTGATTGGGTGTTTCATGAGTTCTTCAGAAAGTAAAAGAGAAGAAAATGTTTCCTACTGTAAGAGCCTCATTTACTAACCTACAGTCTTGTTCAGTGCTGTTATATTCTCTAATATAAAAGGACAGTATGATGTAACAGGAAAGGTATCGAGTAGAAAATGCATCCGCACCTCAAACAACTGATTTGTTTATGTTATAAGGAACTTTTTGAAATAAGAGCAATTCTATAGTGCTCAGTCAAGCAAAAAAAGTACCATTGCCTTCCTGTGTGTTACCAAAATAATTTTTAATTGATTCTGGGAATTTAAGCTTAACTCATTATATCCAAGTGATGCCTCCAGGTGCATCTGCAGTTATCTCTTACTGACGCCTCTAGGCGTCAGATATTGCTTGTTCATATTTGCATCAATAATTCCAAAACCATGCTATGTACAAGGTTTTAAAAGATTTCATATTAGAGCTTACAAAGTGGCAAACTCAACTGCATTAATACTTAACCTCTGTGTAGTGCAGTTAAATATTAACAGTTTTTATGATATTAATTTATATAGATATAATTTTCACATTTTTCTAAAAGGCTCAACATCCAAGTAACACAGAACTCCTCCACTTCATATGAAAGCTCTCAGCTAGATTAATGAAATGCTGCTGACAGCATGTATGTAATATAAGTAGTTGATGAGATATTGTAAGTTGTTTTCAAAGTATTACAAATGTAATAGTCACTGTGTTTACTGTGACTTATAAAATTCTGTTTATGACCTAGAACCTAAAGAATATTGCCACTATAAAACATAGTTTACGCTGAAGAGTTTGCCATTTACACTTCTTTCATAACCCCTGTGGTTCCAGAGATATGAACATTTGTTTGAAATGTGAGGACATAATTTGATTCTGTCAAAAGGCAGACCCCTGGATTCAGTAACATTTCCCTGCAGGAATAGCTATTCCTGCACGGAAACAACCATGTACGTTCAGCACGGCAGCGTGCAATGCATATGTATGAAGGTGTGCTGCCATGCCCCACTACGTACATGGGTATGTGTACGAGCACAGGGGGGAGGGTGTCTGAGAGTAAAGCTCTCACAATACACACGCCCCTTGCACAGAAATGTTCATCAACGAAGAGTGTGTGTCTGTGGACACTACTGTTATTGTCTGTGGACAGAAAAAACACAAAATGTAAGTAAAGTAAGCACATAGCACACATTCCCAATACCCAACAGCAATATTTAAAGTCCGTCCCTATTTGTTCCCCCATCATTAACTGCCCACCCAGATTTTGCGCAAGTGTAAGCTAATGCAAAGCCCCTGTCATGTCAGAACATACACACAGCCCCCGCAGATAAAGCAGCAGAAATCAATGTCTATACCCCTAATAAAATAATTAAAATACATATAGTTTAACCTTCCTCTGCAACAAAGTTTAAAGTGTAGCAAAAAATAAAAATAAACAGCCCTTGTAGGACTTGAACCCAGGATCCAATACACCATAGTCAAAACACTTAACCAATAAGCCATTTGAAATGTAAAGTAACATGATATTTTACCTAACATATCATGCAGTCTGGTCATTTAAATTAATGGAAAAAAGTGTCAGTCCCAGGTCCGGGACCCTGTATACCATAGTCAAAGCACTTAACCACTAAGCCATGTGAGGCATAGACTAGCATGATGTTTTACCTACCATATCATGCAGTCTGGTCATTTAAATTAATGGAAAAAAAATGTCAGCCCCAACTCTAGGAACCTATACACCAAAGTCAAAGTGCCTAACCACTAAGCCAGTTGAGATGTAAAATAGCATGATGTTTTACCTACCATATCATGCAGTCTGGTCATTTAAATTAATGGAAAAAAAATGTCATTCCCAAGTCCAGGACCCTGTACACCATAGTCAAAGCCCTTAACCACTAAGCAATTTGAGACGTAGAATAGCATGATGTTTTACCTACTATATCATGTAGTCTAGTTATTTAAGTTAATTAAAAAAATGTCAGCCCCAACTCTAGGACTCAATATACCATACTCAAAGCACCTAACTATGAAGCCATGTGAGATGTACAATAGCATGATGTTTTACATACCATATCAAGCAGTCTGGTCATTTAAATTAATGGAAAAAATGAGTCTAGGACCCCATACACCACAGTCAAATAACCTAACCACTAAGCCATGTGAGACACCAAATAACATAATGTTTACCTACCATATCATGCAGTCTGGTTATTTAACATTAATGGAAATAAAACTGTCACTCTAAAGTCTTTAACCCAGGATCCTGTACTCCATAGTCAGAGCCCCATACCAGTTCACCATCTAAGTCACTGTTGGTCTTCCAAAGTTATCATGCAATACAGGTATAGCACCATCATGTAAAAGCTCTGTAGAATCAATCATGTGCTGCATGTAGACACACACACACACACACACACACACACACACACACACACACACACACACACACACACACACACACACATACATACATGTGGGTCCCCTTCAAAACATCTAAAACTCATAACATTGAATTTCATAACATCTAACAGGACAAATCACATGAAAATAACATCCCCTCCAGATATAACGACATATAATGACACCAAACTACCAAATGCACTTTTTGCTACATTTCTGCAGGGGGGGGCTTGAAACAGTGTGATTAGGAATTAACTTTTTCCCACTGTAGTGCGATCTTGGAGATGGTGTATTTAATTTACGGGGGGCTTGCCCCCCTGCAGAAATGTAGTAAAAAGTATGTTTGGTAGTTTGGGATTGTTATATGTGGAGGGGACATTATTTTCTTGTGATTTGTCTTAGATGTTATGAAATTAGATGTTATGGGTTTTAGATGTTTCAAAGTAGACCCATACATACATATATATGTGTATATATATATATATATATATATATATATATATATATATATATATATATATATATATATATATTAAAAATATATATATGTGTACTCACAAAACATGCAGTGCATAACCCAGAAACATAACTATCAATGTCTAACTGAAAGAAACATGTACAAAATGTCTGTACAAAGGGAGAGAAATGGGGCACATGCAGGGACATATGTAGAAAATATCTGTCAGAACCAAACAGTTGTACAGCAAAAGGGTGCATGTCAGCAAAACTGTCTGAAGGATATCTGGCTGGGAAATAACACATTATGTCATTATTCACTGACATAAATACTGGGATCATAACAGTGATTTCACAGACAAATACAAATAAACTGTGGAACTGAACCACTGTATGGGCCATACACCTGGACATGCGGCAAACAGCCTGGCAGTGGAAAGGTATGCTCAGATCCCTTTAGTGCAATGAATCTGGAACAAGCCAGACAAAGTGGGTGGACAAAGGCATGACAATATGAAGATATCCAAGTAGTGTGAGTAGATAAGCTGAGGAAGTTGTTGTACAAATGCTGTTACTGCTAACATTTTTGGAGACAATTATCACAAGTCTGTGACTCATGTTCTCTGTATAATGTAGTGGCCCCAATCCTCACATCTTCCCACTGATGTGTCAGGAATACACGACAGTGATGGCGACCACACATAAGGTATTGGCCAGAAAGGGTATCATTCCCCACTCAGGAATCATAGAAACATGCACTAAGAAGGCCCCAACACCTATATCACTATTGGGTTGCAAACTGGCCCACAGATAGAACCCACAGTGTGAAAGTATTTGACTCCAAATCAGACTGGTGACCAGTCATGAGTGGAGTCCCACAGGGTTCGGTCCTGGGTCCTCTCCTGTTTGGCATCTACTACTCTGAAGTCCAGGGCAACATGAAGGGACTGTGGCTGACAAAGATTGCAGACGATTGCAAGTTTGGGGCTATAATTAACTCCCCAAGTGATGTTGATATACTATAGAAATGCCTCAATTAGACCAATGACTAGTGTCAGAACCAGGGCCCTAAGCTCAATGTCAAATAATGTGTCATTATCCTCCTTGGTAAAAACCCAGTTCCCTTGAATTACCACACTGATGATAGTCCACTGAACACAGAAGACATTATAACAGATCTGGGAACACAAGTTAACAGCAACCTCTCTTTTGACCACCACATTGTCACTGTGGTCAGAAAGTCCTTGTATGTGGCACATCTCATTACTAAGGGTTTTGCATCCAGGAAGTAAGAGGTCATTGTCTACCTCTACTCTCCCCTCATTAGGGAAATCATCGAGTATAATGCCCCATTTGCCATGTACCTCACTATACACCTGCAAAAACTGGAGAGCGTGCAAAATTACCTCACAAAGAGGATCATAGCCCTAAACACTTGTCCCATATGGACAGGCTCAAACAAATCCAACTAGTCTCTGTCTCATATTGCCTACATAGAAGAGATCGCAGCTTGACTTACAAAGCTATGTGTGACACAGCACTGTTAGAAATCCTACAGCTAAAGAAATCCCAATCCCTTCACACCACATGCTCCAGAGACCTCAATCTCATTACCACAATCAACAGAGCATGCAGTAGGGACAGGTTCATAACCCAGAGACTGCCCATGCTATGGAATAGACTTCCCATACATGTCAAACAAAGCACCTCACTGGCCCTCTTCAAGAGAAATCTAGATAAATGGATTGGAAATAGGAGATTCACTCTGAGGATCACCCCAGTGGTTCTACTTGACAGAGGCACTAGGAACTAAGGTTGGGTGGCATGATGCCAGGGTAATCCTATGGGTTTGGCTTATAAAGGCTCCAGGCCCATTAGCCTAGCACATACCTATGCCTCCCTCTCTACATATACATATATATATGCATATATCTATATCTATATCCATATATATGGATATAGATATAGATATATGCATATATATATATATATATATATTATATATATGCATATCTATCTATCTATCTCTCTCTCTATATATATATATATATATATATATATATATATATATATATATATATATATATATTTACATATATGTGTGTGTGTATATATATATATATATATATATATATATATATATATATATACATATATATGGTTTCACTTCAGAATCTCAAATTACTGAAAACTCGAGACCATATGATAAAGTTTTCAGAAACTCGAAATTCCGAAGTGAAATAAAAAAAAAAAGTCAAACACATCATTTCTGCAGGGGGCAAGTCCCCCTACCCCCTCCCTACTTAAATATACTATCTCCGTTATCACACTATAGCAAGGAAATGGGAAATCTGTTCTGGCTTCTGCATACAGTGTGGAAGGGGAGATTTCCCTTTTCCCCACTGTAGAGCAATCTCAGAGTTGGTATATTTAAATGGGGGAGCGCAGGGGTGCCTTCCCCCCTGCAGAAACTATGTGTTTGTCTTTTTTGTTTTTTATTTCACTTCAGAATTTCGAGTTTCTGAAAACTCGATCATATGGTGTCGACCATATGAAGTTCAAGTTTTCAGTAATTCGAGATTCTGAAGTGAAACTATATATATATATATATATATATATATATATATATATATATATATATATATATATATATATATATATATATATATATATATATATATATATATACCGCCTTCAGCCCACATTAAGGAAACCACAGTAAAGAATGTCTCCAAAGCCAACTTCATGCTACGTAAGAATGAAGTGGCCAACTTCATAACACCCATGCAGACAGTAAAAAAAGTACGACTGCTGAATATTACACCAATGCACTATATGAACACATACACAAGTGCATGGATCATGCCATCCCAAATAGAACCAAGATGCTCTCCTACTAATAAAGGAAGCCAGTCTGGTGGTCCCGTGCTATTAAGGAACTGTACAACATGAAACTATTGAAATACTAGAGTAAACCCCCATGATTGTAAGAACTCCCTTATCATCCTCAGTAAGAAGCTGAGATCCTTCATAAAATCTGCCAAAGCTGGGTACAAAAATAAGACTGCAACTGATTCTAAGGACAATCACAAAACATTCTAAGACTATGTCAAGGATCTTAATGGCAGCATTCAGATCTGCCCTGTCTTACAGCACAGTGGTAGTAAATATATGGAACCAACTGATATTGCCAACATCCTGGCAGATAGGTCAATGCTAACCTTACCCCCCCCCCCACTCACTAAAGGGCCCATCTCAATGCCGGACAAATGTAAAGCCCCTCTAATCATGGCTGCACAGGTAAAAAACACATCCTCCAAAGCCAAGAATCCAGCATCCGTGGGAGTAACAACATCCCAGGCTGTGTTCAGAAGAAACCACAGAACTAACTGACACCTTAACAAAGTACCATGTTCAATCATAGCCTCACTTCAGGCTTTGTGTCTACTGAATGACACACGGCGATGGTTATCCCACACCTCAAGAGGGGAGCCACCGCAGATGCTGGGAACCACTGCCCCATCAGCCTGAGAAGCCTGATCTGCAAGGCCATGGATTGTATCAGCATGGAACTAATAAACAATGACATAGGTAACCTCCAAACCATTGACCCCACCCAGTTCAGGTTTGTGAAAGGTACATCCCATCTCCTAAACCTGATTGGCTTATTTGAAGCAGTCACCAGAGCCAAGGACAAGGCCAAGGTGGTCCACACAGACTACCTAGACCTTGCCAAGGCCTTCAACAGCATCCCACACTCTGGAATTACAGATAAACTCACTAAACTAGGCATGCATACCAATGTCACGAGATGGCTTGGCTGACAGATAGAATCCTCACTGTGAAAGTAGCAGACTCCAAATCTGACTCCACACTAGTGACAAGTGGAGTACAACATGGTTCAGTCCTAGGTCCTCTCCTGTTTGGCATCTACTTCTCTGAAATTCAGGCTAACACAGAGGGTCTATGGCTAACAACGTTCACAGACAACTGCAAACGGGGAGCCATTATTGAATCCTGTAAATATATGGACATACTATGAAATGGCCTTTGCCATCCCCTTTGGGTAAAACTCTGTGCTCATGAAATACCACATAGCGGCTAGTACACTTAACACTGAAGGTGTGATAAGAGACCTAGGGACACAGGTGGATAGTAGTCTCTCCTTTGAAAACCACATTGCCACAGTACTCACAGAATACTTCTAAGTGACACATCACATCACAGCAGGTGTCTCATCCAGAACAAAGGAGAGCATTGTTCCCTCTACTCATCCCACATTAGACCTATTATACAATACAAATCCCTGTTTGGTATGTACCTCACAAGACATCTACAACAACTGGAAAGTCCACAGAATTACTTCACAAAGAGGATCACCAGCGTCAAGCAGATGCCTTATGCAAACCGTCTCAAAATACACCAACTTTAATACACTGCATATCGTCTACTTAGAGCCAGACTCTGCCTAACATACACAGCCATGTCAAACCCAGAGCTTTTGGACATGCTACATGTAAAGAAATCCCAGTCCCTCCAAAACACATGCTCCAGTGAGCTAAACCTTGTCACCACAATAGACAGAACATGCTGGAGGGATAGATTACTGTCCATAACACTTCCCATACTCTGAAACAAACTTCCCATGTATGTGACACAATGCTCCTCATTAGCCTCTTTAAGATAAATAGTGACATTTGGATGGTAAATAGGAAACCCACCCTTAATTTACCTCTGTGTGTCTGCTTGAGAGGGGCACCGGACATTATTTGTCTTGTGTGGCAAAAGCCAAAGAATCCTGTTAGCTAGGCTTATATAGGCCCTAGGGCAATAGCCTAGTATCTACCTATGAACCTATGCACACACACACACACACACTTACACATATATCTATATATATATATATATATATATATATACATATATATATATATATATATATATATATATATATATATATATATATATATATATATATATATATATATATATATATATACACATATGTATGTATGTATGTATAGTCATATAACATGCAGCGCAGACATACCTCAGAATCATACATATCAACCTCTTAGTGCAAGACTAATGAACAAAGGCTGTACAAAGGATGGGAAATGGGCCACATATATGGACAGAATCAGAATATTGCTATCATAGCTGAACAGTTGTACAGCAGCAGGGACTATATCAGCAGAACTGTTGGAATGATATGGGGATGGGAACTGACAGGTATGTCAGTGTTCACTGATATAAATCCTTGCATCAAAACAGTGTTACCCAGAGAAATGCAAAGAAACTGTGGAAGAGTAACAAAGTAAGGGCCAAACACCTGGACGCTCTTCAAACAGCCTGGCAGTGGAGAGGTATGCTCACAACCCTGTAGTGCAATGAATGTGGAACAAGCCAGACAAATTGGGGGGACAAAGACATAACAATAGAGACATATCCAAATGATGTGAGTAGATAAGCTGAGAAGGTTGTTGTAGTAACACTGTTACTGCTAACATATATACTGGCAGAAATATCATTGTAGTGCATTTTAGAGTGAATGTCTGGAAGCCAGAAGAAAGCACCACCTTAACAGATACAAGTATACATAATATGAGGGTTATGCTAATGTGCAGTGGAGATTCTATACATTACTATTGAAGCCCTGTGGTTGTCATCACTATCTGCTGCAATCATATCTTCATAGCTACCTCTACAGGTGTTGATGAGAGATCTCAACCTTTGGTTGAGGCTGATAAGGGAGTATTCCCAGACTTAGGACTTCACCTTATTCTGCAGGATGTACCACCTTCTGTTGTAGGGTTTCTTTATGGCAGGGGATCACCATATAGGCTTCTTTATTTCTGATGAGAGAGTCTTGGTTGTATTGCGTATGGTGAGATCCATGCATTTGTGTGTGTGTTTGTACAATGCATTGGTGTAAGATTCTGTAGTCATGCAACTAGTCTCAATCTCTATGTGTGCCATGCAGCTAGCCACCTCTGTTTGTATGTGCCCAAAGTTACCTTTGGAGAAGATTTCATGGTGGTTACCTTTGTGGGGGGTGGGAGGGATGTGAAATTCCAATGTGATTAGTTTGTGTTAGTAACTAACCAGGAGGAGTTGACTAATGGTGTAGAGCAACATTCGCCCATGTTAATAATGACCAGGTCAAGGATGCGGATACCTCTAGTGGGAGTAAAACCGAGCATGTCCAGGGCATTGGAATCAATGAATCCCAAAAAGCATTGGCCAAGTGTATTGGTACATGAGTTGTTTTTCCAGATAATGGTGGGATACATTATGGCGGCCAGTATGAGAGTGTTAGGTTGGAACCTAATATTCCCCAGGGTGCTTAGGAATGGGGAGTGTGAGTCTTGGGCCATGTTTGTGGACCTACAGCAGGCTATGATCTGTATTGCTGTCTTACCCAATTTTAGCTGCACCTGAATAATCCCAGATGCATTATCTTGTGCTAATGGTCTGGAGGTGTGCACATCCATTATGAATATTGAAACACCACCACCGTTGCAGCTACAGCCCAACTTTTGGGTCACAGAGGTGTGGAATGAGTGATAGCCTGTTATTGCAGGTGTGCTTTCTGCTGCCTTGAACCAGTTCCCTGTTATAGCACAAATGTTTATGTTCTCCAGTTGAAGGATTGCTTTGAGCCAATGCATTTTTAAGTGTAGACCTCTAGTGTTGAGCAGCATGATCCTCAGATAACATTTGTTTGTAGCTGTTACAGTGGTAATGTGGTCTGTGGAACACTGCCTAAAAAAGCCACTATGGGGTAGCAAGAGCCTTGGCCAGTATCTGGAAGCCCAGGGGTAACAGCTCATATGTGGGAAAGGATCATGGTCTGTCAAACATGTCATCCCAGGTGCACAGGTAGTGGAACCCCTTAATATGATACCAGAGATGTAGCCAATTATTGAGAACAATCATTTTCAGCTTGTACTGCGGTATCAGTCTGGATGATGGTAGGATGCTGCTCAGGGCTAGGGTCATACCCATCTGGGCTACATAGTCTGCGGGCTCCTCCATATCTGTTTCCAAATAGTCCAGAGAGCTACATCTCTAGACATTCACACCCACATGTACAATAACAAAGTCATATCTATACCTGTTGTTGGGGGACCTCAGTGTGTGTGTTATGTGGCGGATTCTGGTGCCAACAGCCAGCTGTCACTTTCTCCTTTTTCGACCTAGTGAGTGGGACATCACTGTTCCTCACTATCAAGTCAACTATGCCTATTGTTTTTGGCCATGCTGTTTTTTCTTAGGCGCTTTGATTGAGTGGCACATTGTTTTGGAGACATCTGAGTCTTGTGATTAGTGTTGTGTGGCGGTGGTGGAGTGCATGTCCACCTTGGAGGTCTCTGCTGTTTGTGCAGCTTTTCATTGAGAGCCTCCACAAAGGTGGGTGTGTGGTTTGTGTTTTTATATGAAGGCAATGCTGGTGTGTGTTCTGGAGGGCTATGTGTTCCATGTAGTGTGGTGCAAGTGTTGACTATCTCTTTTTGATCAAATATTCTGGTCTTGGCTGGAGAGTGTGTGGCTTCCAATTTGAATGTATACGTACATCTCTTGCAAGTCTGAATGTAGAGAAGTAAGAGGTGAGGGTTGTCAGTGTACATGAGGCAGTTGTGACATTGCCTCAGGATGGCCAAATTCAGCAGGTTAATAGGTGAAATCACAGGGAACTGACCTGTAGACATGCCTGGAGGGGTGGCCATTAATAATAATTACTGGAGCTGGTTCCTCATAGAACGCTTAGTGCTGTTAGCATGTTTGTGTGGTAAAATACTTGCTACAAGACATCTGGTAAAGTGCTAAAGTAATACACTATTGAAAGTGCAGGAGAGGAACTAGCATATCTAAGTGACACACTGAAGAGCAAACTTGGGCAACACTCAGAAGCTAACATACAGTCCTGGATACAGCAGTTCTGTATCTGGACTAAACTAGTTACAGGAAAGGTAACTAATTAGTTTTATTTTAATAGCCAAATGTCTGGTATATTATTTGTGTGTCCATGTAGTGTAGCTGGTGTACAATGGATGTATGAGTGCATATCACATGTCCAACCACCCATGTATACACATGTGTCCTATACAGTATACTAACACCCCTTGCTACTGTAATTACAGCACATATAGGCATGTTATGTACAGGAAATAATATACACCTGTCCTGCAACAAAATATACAGCCCTTGAACCTGTACACAATAGTAAAAGCATATAACCCCTAAGCCATCTGAGCTGTACTATTTTATGATGTTTTCAACCATAGCATGCAGTGCAGTTGGTTTATCATAGGGAAGGAAGACTGTGAAATCAGTACTGATTTAGTTGTCAATAATGTGGAGCACTGTCAGAGCCAAGAGCACCTTAGTACAATTCTGACCACTCCAGATGAAGTGGGGGACCAGTCTATTGACATACAGACACATCAGTAATGATACAAAGGGACGCATGCCACTGACATGTGCTGCCCCCTCTGCACAGTACCACTAATAAGTACACAGTACTCTGCTACAAAATCAGGATACGCCATACACAATGGCCAAACATACACTGACCTCTTAGCAATATAAATAACATGACTGAGGATAGTAAAACAAAAACCAACCATCAATACACACAAATGTTTTAATGTGTTTTGCTGTCAAGTATTACAACATTACAAAACATAATTGCCTGAAATACAGGAAGCAATCGACACTTAATTGCGTATGTTTTTAAACAGCCTCCACTTACACTCCTCAGTTAACCCCTAGGGGATACAGTATCAAATGATACAATGTAAATTGATTCTTCACATAACAATGGTTCTAAGTGTTTGATGAAACTGGGAAACAGACCTTTTCCAAAAAAGGACATTGTATCCCACTATAGTCCCCATGGTGAAATGTATGACAAGTAACAGCTACACAGCTATATAATGTTTGTCCATGTAATAACTACTATCTCTCGCATGTTCTAACAGACTGATTCGAAGCCAAGTCCTACTATTCCGCAGACCCACCTTTTGACTGTACAGGGTTCTACATGGTGTCCAGCCTTTGCACTCATATGTATGGCCCCTACCTGCCTTAATGTGTCTTATTCCACAACATCACTGGGATGATAGCAGGAATGTCAGCACTAAATACTGATAGACCATACCTATCAACCTTCTACCGCATGACAACTGGACAAAGCCTGTCATATAAGTGGAGGTCAGCGGTCCAAACACAGGGCCATATTTGATATATTGCTGTTACACTCTGAGAAAGTCGCTGGTGTTACAGGGTTGGTTGCAACATCTCTATTCTGAGGGATATAAAGTCAGAAACACATATGGATGTTGCCATTTGCTTGCAGCAATGACCAGAGTATGCCAATGATTTGACAAGGACAACACCTGGCTGGGTAACACACAAAACATAATAGGCAAACCTCTGCCCATTATGTGAATAAGCCTACACTTCAGAGCTATGCAGACACATAACTTTGTCAGACTGACATACATGCAGAAGGAGCATGTACACACAAAGCCTGTAAAACTAGCAGTATTCACACCATATAACAGCGATACTCACATTTGGTCCCTAAGTCTGTAACCTTCTCCACCATTTAGTTGGCCTGTCTCCACAAGTCTTGCTGTAAGAGTTATTCCCACCTGCTGTGTGTAAATGTCAGTAGCCATGGACCTCCAGGATGTGTTCCTCATAGCCAAGGCAAAGGGACAACACCCACATCAAGTACTCAATTATAGGAGTGTGTTGCCATGACATTGGCTATTGGAAGAACTACCCAGCTGCTCCGCATGCAATTAGCAAGTGGGGAACACAAATTGGTGCACAGGCCATCACCTGGTCAAGAGCATCACCTACAAAGGGCATGCAGATACCTGTTCCAAACATATGCTTACCAGTACTCCACATTGGGAAACAGAAAGATGTAGAGCAACCTGCTGATACAGTCTAGTGCACTGTGAAATAGTACAAAGGTATGTGAAACAAGTAAGCATATAAGTGAATGTAGTATGTGTTTTCTAATAATGGGAAATAGGATTTTGACAGATATATGTCTGAGCGAGACTGGCTGTAGTGATGACCTACTAAACAGCACCTATGGCCATAGCATCTGCATCTCTCTGCTGTGACATAGAACACAGCTCAGGACCCTAACTGACCCCGGGAAAGGACAGCTCGCACATGACAAGCACTGGAGTCTGTCAAACACTACTAACTGTGCCACTGCTAGGCCAGCTGCAAGGTTATTGTACATATCCATATACTACCTGTGAATATGAGTATGATACACATGTTTGTCATGTAAATCTAAGAGAACTATATACTGTGTATACACCTGCCATAGCCAGAGAACTGGCAGATTCCACACATATGGAAGGACAAGGGTTCTCATAGGTGTACTGCTGCCCATCATGGCCTTGCCACAAGTGCCACAGCAGGTGTCACCAGACTCATGTTTTGGACTGTCATGGAGACACAGGCACATGTTAAATCTAACACTGGACATATTCTCAGGGTCACAAATTCAACTCTTCATGCTATGTGTGTCAACATCCTTTATCTTGGAGATGCCCACCATTATTATGCTGAGGTCAGAGATAGACAGTTGGGTGACATGGTAGCAATCGTCAGCTGTGGGATGTTGGTGCCACAGCATATGGCAAGAGTTAGGCATCAGCTACATGGACATAGGACAGCACATGTGCTGGGAGTACAATGGTGTAAAACTGTAAACCATGACCACATTTGTCACTCAAACACACACAGTCAGAAAACTGATCCCACACACACAAACATACACACTTGGCACAACTGAGATTAGAACCACTATCTACCTATGACTTGCTATTCAAGTGCTCTGCATTTATTGCACATGCCATGGAGAAAGTAGGGTGAAGTGTGCTCCACAGTCCCTCTAAGGTGAACAACATCCACTGGTCTTGCACAGTATGGCAATGGGAGATATCCTGCGTGAGAATGGCCAGGAAATACTATCAGCTACAGAAATATACACAATGACCAACACAGATATAGCCATACACACATTTGCCACACATATGGTTAGCAGCCCTGCCTCTCTCGTCATTCAGTCCATACTATTACAGAGTTTTGGCAAACAGCGCATGCCTTATTGGGCTGAAGAGTGTCATCAGTTACCTGTATAGTCGATAGTAACAGTGGTCATCATACAGTGGACCTTGGGACATGTACTGGGGGTACCATGGTGTAAACATATTACACCCAGCACCCCACCCACATTGCATATAGTACTCACTCATAATTATAATGCTATGACAAACCCACAATCACACATTTACCAGGAATGAAATTCAAACCTTTGCCTGCCTATGTAATCATTGCTATTACACAGATATACAGTTATCACATGTGCCACAGAGCTAGTAGGGGGGAACATTGTCTCATGGCTCTCCTAAGGTAAGCAACATCACCATCCTTTGTAATGTTTGGCACTGTGTAGTGTATTTGGAGAATGGGTCCTCAGAATGCTGTCTCCTACAAATATGCACACTCACACACACACACACACACACACACACACGCACACGCACACGCACACGCACACGCACACACACACACACACACACTCACATATGCCAGGACTCAGAGGGTAAACCACACCTGTCTACTCATTGATAGAACAGTGTTATGCTGGTACTGCAAGCTCAAGGTAGACCATAGGGTGAAGGGTGTCACAAGGTACCTTTACGGTACAGTACAGCACTAGCCCTTTCTAAGTATAGCACTAGGGGTTGTAGTGTGTGAGAAGGTCCTCAAAGTATTTTCAACTACAAGTTCACAAACTCACAAACACTGTTATACAGTATCAGTAATGCACAAAGACACATTTGTCAGTACTGAGGTCCATTGGTGCAGGTGTTCCTGGGTGTGTACCAGGGTAATGTCCATGGATACATGAGAAGAGTAGGGCATGTGAGTACACTAGTATCATGGCACCTGACATTTGTCAGGAGGCAATCTATTGACTACTGCCACTTGAGTGATCCTCAGGGTGACAGTTATAGTCAGCATCCACTCATCTGGATTTTTCTTGAAGATTGCCAGTGAGGTACTTTGATTGACATGTATGCAACATATATCGCATAACATGGCCACTGTCCACAAGCAAGTTCTGTTGAATGTGGTAATGCAGTTGAGGTATCCATGGCATGTGGTACACACAGGTTGTGGTTTCCTAGCTGTGGCATTTGTAACACAGCTGGGCAGACATGGCATTGTCAGTCAAGGAGGGATTGCCTGTAAGTAGCCAAGATGTGACCAGGAACACTCACAGGTTTTGGGCTCTTTCCATATCAGGCAGTTGTTTCATGCCTAGGGTCATACATGTCAGGTACACGTGCAGCCTACCCAGCTGTTGAAGGTGTCTACTGAGTAATATGACAAGTGGGCCACTAGACCTGCTGACTGGCCTAATGAGTGGGGAGTAGATGGAGACATTGACCTCTTCACTCCTGTATGACACACCCTTAGTTATGCAATGTGCCACATGGAAGGACTTTCTGTCCACAGTAGCAGTGTGGTGGTCAGAAGAGAGGTTGCTGTCAAGCTGTCTTCATAGACCTGCTATAAGGACATCTGTCTCCATTGGACTACCACCAATGTGGTCATTTGTGGAAAACACATTGATTCAACAGGAGATTGGGACACATTTCTTGACATTGAGACTAAGGCCAGTGTTCTGATAACAGATGGTGGTGTCAGTGGCAATTTTATGCAGGATGTTAACATAATGTGGGGATGTAAACAGCTCCCTAATTAGCAACTGTCTACAAAGATTGTTAACCACAGTTCATTCCTGTTGGGCTGGATATCAGAGCCACACAGCACACAAGACTGGACACAGGACAAGAACCTGTGGTACTTCACACATGACTGTTTAGTAGTCTGACACCAATCCTGACTGTTTTGCAGTCTGTCACGTAGTCCACTGCTTTCACACTGTGAGATCCATCTGTGAGCCCATTTGCAGACCACTTAGTGACATAGGAATTAATTAATAAATTAGTGTGTTTGCCTATGATTCCTGAGTGTGGAATTGTATCACAGGACTACAAGGGGAGATCATGCCATTTTCCCTGCTGGACAGGGGTCCAGGGAAGTAAATATTGTGGGAAGAAATAGCCAGGGAATTGTTATGGCTAGGCTTGTATAGGCCCTAGGGCTGATAGCCTAGTACCAACCTATGAACCTATAAACAAGGGCCACATATCTTGTTTTGGACTCCATATTGTTCTATAGTAATATCACATGACAAACAGATTATAGGACTGAAGAGTGTCCACAGCTACCACAAAAGTGGGCCCTGTACAGTGGACATTTGGTAGTTTGCTGGTTGGACCACACTAAAATGTAGCAAAACCCTCCCCCAATAGATATGGATAACAATGTTAATGACATAACAACAGACAGACACACTTGGCAGGACCGAGCTTCAACCCCTACCTAACTAGTTTACTCCACTATAGTATTACACATTTATCAGACATGCCACAATGCTTACATAGGTGAGGGCTGTCCAAAGGTATCTTTAAAGGTGAGTGACATCAGCAGAAGGGATAAAGGAGGGGAAAGGGAAGTGTAGTAAGTGCCATCATGTTTCCACAACTACAGACACTCTCACACAAACAAACATACCTTTACATTTGCCAGGACCAAGATTAGAACTCCTACCTAACCAGTTTACTGTACTATAGCATTACGCATTTATTAGATGCGCCATGAAGCTTACATATTTGAGAACTGTCCAAAGGTATCTTTAACAGTGAGTGACATCAGCAGCAGTGATAAAGGAGGAGAAAGGGAAATGCAGTAAGTGCCAATGGGCTCAAAATCATGTCTATATAACTACAGACACTCTCACACAAACACACACACTTTTACATTTGCCAGGACTGAGATTAGAAGTCCTGTCTAACTAGTTTACTGCACTATAGCATTACACATTTATCAGATGTGCCATGAAGCTTACATGTTTAAGAGTTGTCCAAAGGTATCCTTAACAGTGAGTGACAGCAGCAGTGATAAAAGAGGACAATGTGAGTGGGAATAGCCTTAAAATTATTCACCTACGAACACACACACAAACAGACACACCTTTACATTTGTTTGATAGGACTGTGATTAGGATTGCCACATAAATAGTTATTGGTACTCTACTGTTACATAGTTATCAGAAGCACAACAGAGCCTATAGGGCTAAGGGCTAACATAAGGAATTTGTACAGTGACTGACTGCAGCACATGTACTGATATTGGATAATGGTATGTGTACTGGGTGGGGATGGAGTAAAGCAGCAATCCCTTTACACACACACACACACACACACACACACACACACACACACACACACACACACACACACACACACAGTTGCCAGGACCGAGATTCGGAACCCTACCTATCTACTTATTTACTTTAGTAAGTTATGGATTTACTGCATGCGCTATTGAGCTTACAGATTTAAGGTTTGTCTGAAGGTACATCTAAGGTGTCATACATCAGCAGATAGTGTAGAGTGGAACTATGGGATGTGTACTGGGTGTGAAAGGCTTCATAATGGTACTGTTTCTCTCACTGTCTGTGTCTCTCTTCCCCATGTGCATGTGTGTGTATGTTTGAATTATTGTAGTATGTTGGCCTTAGATATGTGTGCATATCATATGAAACAGATGGGGACTTACCACATATCTGTCACTTACAGCTGGCTGTGGGTTTTCCTGTCCAGTGTGTGTGTGTGTGTGTGTGTGTGTGTGTGTGTGTGTGTGTGTGTGTGTGTGTGTGTGAAGACCAAAACGTTTACATTTTGGTGTGTGTGCACAGACATCTGCAGATAACAGATGTCTATGGTCCACTGTGGTGTCAGACATGGGCTCTGTGGTGTCAGATATGGGCTTTATTTAAGTGTAGGAGCATGCCCAGTATGACCTTCTATATTGAGTGTGGGGATCCACTCTCTAAGTGTAGGGACATACCCGGTATGAGCTTCTGTATTGCATGCAGGGATCCATTCTCTAAGTGTGGGAGCATGCCCAGTATGACCTTTTATATTGCTTGTGGGAATCCATTCCAGGGAGAGATGTACTCCAGTCCATGGTTTTGTGTGCTACAGCTACACCTAGCAAGCTATTTTTTCAGGATATCTGTAGATAGGTTGCCAATATGGAGACACAATTGGTCCAGAAATGGGGGGTACTGTGTGTAACTACATTTCCTATTACTGTCTGAATTGCTTGTGTAACATGTTCTGTTCTAGCATAGACTTTTGGACATATGTACTGTTTTACAATGTAATGTATTGTGTCATCAACTACTGACAGATAACATTGTTTGCTCTCAGTTGTTTACCTGGGAAATACAAGAGCAATGCAGCAGAGACCAATATTGTGAGACAAAGACTAGACATTGTGGCACAATTCTGCCATTGTGGAGGGGTTGCTGCAGACAGTTGAGTGATGGGTCTGTGTAAATGGTCCAGCACCTTGGTGCTAAGCTGGCTGGGGATCCCCTTTTTGTGCATTTCTCAACTTAACTGAATGGCCATATCCTGCTGTGGACATACCTCTCAGCTGTACAGATTTGGGCAGGTTATCCAAAGGCAAGACTCATATATCTGGTGGATGTCCCTTCACATTGTGGTTTACAAGCAGGTTTGTGGTTATGCATTCATGGGTTTGCAGTCAGGGGAGACGTATGAGCAGACATTTCAGTTTCAGACTTCACATACTCAATGATATCCATGCATTTATCCCCCCCCCCGTAATTATATCCTTTTCCCAACAGTATGGTAGCAATAGCACAGATGTATTTTTATAGTTTGACTTTTATCACAGCAGTATTTATGTCTTAGTCCTCAGTTCTTGCAGTAGGGCATGGAGATGCATGTTACTGGCATTTGTCAGCATGGAGTTGCATTTATTTTCTGCTTAATTTGTTATGTTTGTATTTAGGACCCTCTGACATTCAGTGTGATGGCACTATGGGTGAAGCATATGATGGCACTATGGGTGAGCTATGGGCATTTGCCAGAGGCCTGTAGGCCACATGAGAGTGATACAGGCCACTGCATTTTGTCACTCATACATTACCAGGCTGCAAGCCAGTGGATTTCCCTGGGGTGACATAGGCAAGTAGGTGAGGTGTTCCTGGCAATCCTTCTAGTTCATATTTATGCATCAGTCTGGATGTGTGCAGGGTGCTGCCTACGGCTAAGGACACACCTGCATGGGATGCCATGTCAGCATGCTGTATCCTGTGTGTAGTGCATAAAAGACATGTGCTGATTCTGACATAATTCCCAGCAGCAAGGATATGACTGATGAAATACCCATGGCTGTTGTGGGGGGTGGTGGAATGAGTGCATGTGTGATATGGAAGCTTATGGCATCTGACTCACAGATATGACTGAGACCTTCTCCTTCTCCTGCCTTATATGTGGATATCAGCAGTGTGTCATTACTTTATATCTGTTGTTTATATGGGCTGCCAGTGATTGGGCAGACAACCAGTATTCCATATTAGACAGACAACTAATGTGATGCTAACCTCTATATTTAATTCCAAAGGTGTGTGCAATTCATAGTTACTTTCTAGGCACTGCGTAGAATTCTTCCACCTGTGTACCGTTTCTATGTATGGACCCCTGTTCATAGCCTGTCCAGCTTTCTGACAGTAACACATATTGACATCTGGACAGTGAGTGTGTACAACTAGTAACATAGGTGTAGCTGAGAAGCAGATTGGTTGGCACTGCAGTTGTTGGGAAACACAGTACTGTACCTAGGCCACTGAGACACAACATCCAGGCCTACATGCTGTCCACTTCCAGACAATATTAAACACTCACAAAAGATTGGCACACTGACCCCTGCATATAGTGGACATACACCAATTATCATGTTGATTGGGACAGCTCAGGCAATCTGTACTCCACTGATATTACTCTACCAACGTACATGTTACTGCCATTTATACATTGGGTTGGAGGGCACAACTGGCAGCTTTCCACATTTGCAGTGACTGCACTGGCATTTCAGTTATAACTCTGTTTGCTTCCATTCAGTATTGTATTGTGCCCTATCTTGCTGATTAGAGGCATATCAGTGGAATACTCAAGTTAGATTGTAATGGCATACATTTCAGTTTTAGACATCTTACTCTTCATAACCATACTGCAACCGCCAGACCTGTTGTGGTAAGTCTGCATATGTCTTTAGAGGGGCTGTTCACCATTGCCAGCATTTGTGGAGCTTTGCCCAACCTTTATTTCCAGTCATCTGCACCTGTCCTGCTGGGTGAGGCTGGGGGGTGGGAACGGGAATGCTCATTAACATCCATTTGTGTAACCTGTGGACACCCACAATTAGTCAACCCACCACATATACTGCAGTGGGAGTTGTCACCCTGAGTACTTCTGCCTAGTATGGGGACACCATTATTGGTTATGGATTTCATGCTGTTCCATATAGCTGTCAGCTATCTGCTATTATCCCATTTGGCCGATCAATTCCCTTGCATGCTTGCATCCATAGCATAGATATAACTATCAGAATATAGTACTCCCTTCAGTAATTGATAGTAAGGGTGACATACCTTGTGCCTGGGGTGGTATTGAGGATGGAGCTGGAGGGGTGGTGGACTATGTGGGATGCATGCAGTATACTCCCCATATACACATATAAAGTACAGGTAGTGTCATGTTTGGCATCCCTTCTACTGTATGTGCGAGTCAGAGAGAGGTATCAGTCCCTGGATCCTTACAGAGTCAGTGTGTGTGCTATGTGTTGCCTCTTTGCCAAGGTATAGGAATACTGGGCACGCCTCTGTCTGCCTCTAGGTGCAGGCTCAGGAAATTCCTCCTCCAAGTCCCTCTGTACCTATGGTGACCTTTGCAATGGTGGTGGACTGTGTGTCCCCTCCCCGTGTTGTTCCTGCTGCAGCTGTTTCCACAGGATCATACTGTGTAGCATGGCACATACTGTGAACATTTGTCCACATGTAGTTGGAGAGTACTGCAAGGCTCCACTGGATATGTCAAGGCAGCAGAACCATGGCTTGAGCATCCCAAACACACACTCTATAATGATCTTGGTTTGTGCATGTGCCTCATTGTGGCATTCTTGTTTGGGGGTGTGTACATTTCTGATGAGTGTCATCAGCCACAGATCCAGTGCTTAGCCAGCATCCCTCACTAGATGGCCAATTGGGATGTCCCCCCTGGCAAACCCCTGATATAGCTGTGAGGAATTCCAGATCTGGGAGTCATGATAGCTTCCAGGTTTGCCAGCACACACTTATTAATTTATATTTATTTACTTATTAACATTTGTTGACTGGGAAAGTCCACTGGGTCAGAGACCCATTTTCAGTGGAGGCCCGGGGAGAAAAGCTCCACAAGCAAAATACAAAGAAAGACAATGTTTAAACTACAATTTAACAATGTTACTAATATAACAGGGATAAAAAAACATAGAATATATACACCCACAGAATATATGACAGGGAGAAAAAACAAGAATCTTACAGTTGGTAGTAATGTTACATCATTACCTTCTTTGGTGAGATTCCAGTTTCCTGTATAGTAAGAATATACTAGTAAATGCGAAGACTGGGTTTTGCAAAGGATTTGTCATTTTAGTATTTGGGGAAGTATACTGTCTAAGGTGGTTTGCTTTTGAGGCAGGTGCAGGATGGATTGCCTAGATAATGTGTTTTTAGGGTTACTTTAAAAGTATTTGGGTGGTCAATTTGGGTTATTTCAGATGGAAGGTTTGAATGATAATACCATGGGCATCACCATAACCTGGCAGTTGATGGGAGGCAAGCACTTTCGGTTGATGTAGACCCTACCCTGCTCTCTGGGTGGTGCTTTGAGGTGGATGTGCATGTGTTCTATGGCACCCAGTACCTGTGGGTATTCAGCTACATGGTGGAAGAGACACATATTGCTGGTGAATTCCTCACAGGTGTTAGGGAAGTGGATGTGTTCACAGACATGTGGTAGCATGGCATCCAGGAACTGATGGAGTACTCCGGATGCAGATGCCTGTGACACTCCCATGATATCCCCAGTAGGTGTTTGGACAGTACTTGTATCTAGTATTCTTAAGGCTACACATACCTTAGTATCCACTGGGATGGGTTCCCCTGTGTTTATTCTGGATGTGAGGTGATGCCGGCACAGCTCCATAGTTTGCTGCCGTATGTCCCTGTCCATGCTGTAATGCTCTACAGTCTCTAGGTCATGCAGCTCCTGATAGGTCACCCTGGGTCTGAACACTATCCTCCTCCTGGGTCTGCGGCAGTTGGCAGCATTATCCTCCTCACCACCATCAGCCTCCAGCAAATGGTGATGTATCCGAGCAATGGCAGCCTTTAGCATTTTGTCAATTTAAATTCCCAGGTTTACTCCGAAGGTGCAGGGTTTGTGGGGGAAACACAGACTGAGGGGTGTTTCCATACATTATAGTAGTATGATGCTACTGCTGCCTGTCAGATTGACTGTTTCTGATTCTTTCCAGATGCCAGCTTACTTGCTCATGGCTTGGATTTAGCCACTGAGAGTGTTAGACACATTACTGGTGATTTGTGGATGGTTGCCTATATATTCTGCTGTTGCCCTTTTTGTAATTAATTTTTACTTGCATCTCCTCATATTTACAGCTCTGCAGCTACCTGCCAGCTGTATTATATTTGCAGGGCCCATTCTGAGTTGCAAGACTCCCATAGCACTGATTTCTACATCAGTTCACCTTTATTTTGTGTTGTTGCCCCTTAATTCTATTTTACATGTCCTCCCATCTTCAGCTCTGCAGCCACCTGTCAGCTGTATTATTTGAGTGCTTTCATTGGCCAGTTGTGGGTTGCAGACTCCCATATTGTTGGTTTGTACAGCATTTCTCTTGTTCTGATACTTCCTTTGCCTTTTCCTTCTACCATTCCTCTTCCAGCCTGTTGGTAGTGTAAATACCAAGAGATGTCCCTCCCCTGCACGTGCACACTTTCTTCAGTTCATGGAGTATGAGTGCACAGCCTCAGACACACCCACTCTCCTAGCTGTGCTTAGCTAAGCAGATACCAGGCAACAGAGCTCCAATGTGCTTCCAGCAAGTATGACACACCCCCTTTTCATGTTTCTTGCTCCTCCTGCCTACACAATGGTGTAAGAGCACCTACACAGTTAGGTGCAGTCTGACACTTAGAAATTTTCTCCTCCAACCTGTGATTCAGTATAACTCCCCTCATTTGCATAGGACTGACTGCTAATTCCTTGTAACTACACTCACACTGAGCCTTCCCCCTTAGCAACCACTATTCCCTAGTATTGCTTATGTATGCATGCCATTGACTATAATGGCAAAATCATGAATTGTGTGATAAAGGCTTATTTCACCTTTTTTTGGTATTTTCAGCCTAATCCAGTTTGCGTGCCACTGCCCTACGCTTACATGGCTGGAATCGGCCAAAAAAAAGTTGTAATTTTATAATATTTAATCCATTTTTCATGCAATGGCCATATGTTTGGCCATTGGCATGCCTAACCTTTATAATACATGCTTTTGTATGAGCTGTCATGCCTCCATTTTGTTGTTTTCAGAAATGTATTCAGCTACTAGCTGAATACATTTTTGCAGTCTACACTATTCCTGCACGGATGCCTGCCTGCTTCCTGGATAGCTAAATCACCTTATTTGCATGGTTTTCACCAGCAAATGGCATAATTAGCATACAGGAGCTGTGCCCATGCAGGCATAGTGTAGGAGCGCTCATGCACATGCTGGGAGCTCTATCCTGGATCACTCAGCAGACATATTGCGTGCAGCAGCTTTTGCACTATTCCTGCACGCTGTGCAGAGCTTGCTGAATCCCAGGGTTAGACTCCTTCCATTGGAAGTTACAGTACAAACTTCCTCAGCTCCATTGGAGGATTAACTGTGCAAAAAAACATTCTAAGTTTGTTTGTGTGGTTATAAATTAGCATCTTTCTGCATACAATAATGAGGCAGCCTATTAGGGTCTATAGAATGTTCTAGGGTAGATTACTACAGTGTGAGTTAGTAGAAGTGCTAGGAATAGGAGGGTTCTTAATTCAGAGGAAATGAGCATTTTACTCCTGTAAATACTAGGAATAAAGCTTCAGGAACAAAGATGGTTGAGATGGAAAAAAAGGGCAAGGATGGGAAAGAAATGGTAGCAAATAAAATAGATAAAATATCAGTAACCATAAGTAACTCCTAATAATGAGCTTTAAGCAGAGGAATCAAGTCAGAGACAATTATGTAATGATTATTGCATTTCAAGTATAATAATTAAACTTTTTTCATAACTAACCTTCTCACCTTTCATTTATATTCTTTCATATTATTTGGTAACTTCCCAGGACACATTGGATCCCACAGAAACATGCCAATGGACACCAGGAAACATGTTCACCTGAAAGCCAAAAGCCATTGATACCAGTGATTCAATTCCCCACATCTACCCAATCACTATAAATAGACTCAGCATGTATTAGTGAAGATCCCCTATCACAGCAAAATGCATACGCACCAGAGTGCAAAACATTAACAGTAGTTTAGAGCCTCAAAGGCTCAAGACAGCAACTAGTAATAGTACACCTGATTATACACAAATAAATTAATTGTGAAAGGGCTCCTAGTGAAGAGATTTATTAATTTACTGAGCCATTGGATACTTATAAGAAATGTAAAAAAATTAAGCTATGAGCATCATGCCACCATGTTAAGTAATTTCACCCTGATGTTTATTTATTAAAAAACTGCAAACACCTTGTTGGATGGATTGAACATGTGACATCTAGGATGCAGTTTGAGTTTTATGCCTCTCACATGAATCTAGTGTGTATAGTAGAATATTATAACATTTAAAAATAAGAACCAACAAAATGAGAGCAAATTTAAGAGAGAGAGAACATATACTTTTTTGACAATACCATTGGCAAAGCATCTTGCTCAGTCCCACTGTATGAAATGTTTCTTTAATTACTGTTTGAATTTTAACACTCAGCTCTTGCCTCCACCAAGGAATAAATTGACTGGAGTGCTCTCACCCTGACAGAGGAATGAATAAGTCAGTTGGGTACAAGAAGGGCAGCTACTGGGCAGAACCTGAAGACTAAAAATGTAATATTATAATAATATAATATTATAATAATATAATTATAATAATGTAATAAAATGTAATATTCCTCCCAAAATCCCTCTACCATCTGAAATCGTCTTTTATCATCTCCTCACTAAATAATACTTTCATTTCCCCTGAAACTCATATTAAGCTCCTTGGTTTGACCATAGATGATCAGCTGAAGTTTGACTTACATGTGCATCACTGGATTAAGAAAACTCACCAAAAGCTTGGCTTATTGTATAGAAATAAAAGGTTTCTCACCCATGACACTAGAATCTCACTCGCCAATTCCTTCCTTCTACATAACGTATTTTATGGCTCACAAATCCTATCTAATCTACAGTCATCTCTTCTTTCCAAGTTAGAATCTACCTATAATAAAGTAGCCAGATTAGCTGCTAATCTGTCTTTCAAATCCCATCATTGCTGAGCTCTGAAATCACTTAACTGGTTAGAGTTTCCTAACAAACTCTTATTTTTTTCAACTTCAAGTTATTCATTCAATTCTAAATAAACCCCACAAGTGCCCTGGTCTCTCAGCATTTATCTCTCTTTACACCCCTTTGATCTCTCAGAAGTTCTGATTAACATCCACCTCAAATTTACAAACCTAATAAATCTATTGGACAGTATCTTTTCAGCTCTTCTCTGGCATCTCATTGCAAGAAACTTTCTCTACCCTTGAGAAATATCTCCAATGTTTATGAATTTAAGAAAACACTGAAACTGCATCTTAATAGTACCTGGTCTTGTCTCTGTAATCATCCAACTTGAACTCCTCCCCTACTCTAGCTCTGCTTCCTTCCTACTGCCTTTCTTTTCCTTCTCTATTATCTTCTCTATCTTCCTACTCCTTACTTATAGTTATATGATACTATTATTACTGCTGATTATATATTATTATTACTGCTGATATTGTATTGTCAAATTTACAAATATTTGCATTTTTACTGTATCTCATTGTATACTTACTGTTATTTTTTGTGGAGATTTTCTCCTCAGGCCTCCACTAAAAAAGGGTTTTGCCCAGTTGGACCATCCCAGTTAAATGTCAAATAAATAATAATAAATAAATAAAATATTCTACCAATGAGATATGATTTTAGTGAATCCCATGGAGTAGTAATATTACTATCTTATCAAATCAAAACCAGAATCAGATTATTACAATAGTAATATTAGTACGGTATAGAATGTATTCATTCCCTGGTGGGAGCAAGAGTTGGATGTTAAGATGCAGGCCAGTCTGTAGATAATGTAAATCCTAGTGGACAGCCCTATCCCCATATACTTGATAGCCTATGTGACAATAAGAGGTACTTCCAGCCATGCCAGGAGAAGTAGGGCAGTGGATGTATAACTTGTGTCAGGACAGCTAACTGGAATTTTGTAAATAATTATATGTCATTTGTATATCAAACTGATTTGCACAGATGCTTGTGCTGAAAATATATTTGTGAGGTTTGCTTATGTTAAAATGTATCAACAGTGTACCCTGCTGGAATGAAAAGAAATGTACATACATTATTGTAACTGAATTAAATGTATATGTTTTAATAGAGGTTACTGGGACAGCAGATGTTAACCAGCTAGCTTATTTTAAGAAAAATAAGGGAAATGAAAATGAGCTGTTAAACCATTAAACATTACCCCACAGTGCTGAAAAGGACTGGAGATGGTGGGTCTGAAATAAACCTTTTTTCATTAGCTTAGTAAAAATAAAGGAAGCCCCAGGCACTACCATAACCATTTAGATGTGTATTGTAGCTGCCTATGCTAAATTCCTGTCTCAACTTCAAGGGGAGATACTGTGAGGACCTAGAGTCAGGTGATCAGATGAGGTCATTCTGCAAGTCACCTTGGATATTGTATTTTACAGGGAATAATCCCTGAGTATTGTGTGTTCTGTTTTGGGGAACCTGATTAGAAAGACTGGTCATGTATTTCATTGTGCCTTGCTCTATCAAGTAAGTTATAAGGGAATAGTAATTCTCCTAGATTCGGTCTGGAATATAATGAAGCTTAGTTTAGAGATTGTTTTTCTTTATTTGTATGCATCTGTCCATCAATGCTATTTTCAATATTTCCTATGATTTGAACTCTGTGGTTTACTGTCAATATATATTTAGTATTTTCTTGTTGTTTTATTATTTATTATTAAATATATTTAAACTTTTCATTGTGGCTAGTCCTTTTTATAGGTAGGTACTAGGCTTTTGGCCCAGGGGCCTATACAAGCCCAGCCAAAAAAATTCCCTGGCTTTTGCCACCCAAGAAAATTATTTTCCTGTGCCACTGTCGAGCAGAGACACAGAGGTGATCCCCGGGGTGAATTTCCTATTTCCCATCCAATCATCAATATTTTTCGTGAAGAGTGCTAATGAGGAGCTTTATTTGATATAGATGAGTAGTTTATTCCAGAGTATGGGAAGTCTCTGGGACAGGAATCTATCCCTCCGGCATGTTCTGTTTATTGTGGTGACAAGGCTTAGGTCCCCAGAGCGTGTAGCTTGGAGGGATTGGGATTTCTTTAAGTGGAGCATGTCCAACAGCTCTGGGTTTGACATAGCTTTGTATGTTAGGCAGAGATCACCTCTGAGTAGGCGATATGTAACAGAGTAAAGCTGGAGTTTTTTGAGACAGTCTGCATAAGGCATATGTTTGAGGCCAGTAATCCTCTTTGTGAGGTATTTCTGCAGCCTTTCCAGTTGTTGTAGATGTCTTGTGAGGTACATACCAAAAGGGGCGTTGTACTCTATAATGGGTCTAATGAGTGATTAGTAGAGGGGAACAATGACCTCTTTTTTTCTGGATGAGAAACCTTTTGTGATGAGGTGTGCCACGTAGAAGGATTTCCTGACTACTGTGGCAATGTGATTATCAAAGGAGAGACTACTGTCCACCTGTGTCCCAAGGTCTCTTATCACACTTTCGGTGTTAAGTATACTACCACCTATGTTGTAGTTCATGGGTACAGAGATTTTACCAAAGGGGATGACAATGCACTTTTTGGCATTGAGCTTGAGGCCATTGCTTTGACACCATGTATCTGTCTCAGTGAGGCCCTTTTGTAGGATGTCCACATTGTTAGGAGTTTTGATTATGGCTTTTAGCTTGCAGTCATCTGCGAACTTTGTTAGCCAAAGATCTTCTGTGTTAGCCTGTACTTCAGAGGAGTAGATACCAAACAGGAGAGGACCCAGGACTGAACCCTGTGGTACTCCACTTGTCACTGGTCTGAAGTCAGATTTGGAGTCTGCTACTTTCACAGTGTGGGTTCTGTCAGTGAGCCATTTGGCAACCCATCTTGTGACATAGGAATTTATACCTAGTTTAGTGAGTTTATCTATAATTCCAGAGTGGGGGATGGTGTTGAAAGCCTTGGCAAGATCTAGATAGGCTGTGTGAACCACCTTACCCTTGTCTACGGCTTTGGTGACTGCTTCAAAGAAGTCTATCAGGTTTAGGAGACGTGATCTGCCCTTTACAAACCCGAACTGGGAGGGGTCCAGAGTTTGGAGATTACCAATGTTTTTCTTTATAAGTTCCATGATGATACATTCCATGGCCTTGCAGACCAGGCTCGTCAGGCTAATAGGGCGGTAGTTCCCGGGGTCTGTGGTGACTCCCCTCTTGTGGAGTGGGATAACCATCACTGTGCACCATCCAGCAAGCACAAAGCCTGAGGTGAGGCTATGATTGAACATGGTACTTAGGTGGGGTGCCAGTTTGTTCTGTAGTTCATGTAGAACGCAGCCTGGGATGTTGTCTGGTCCCATGGATGCTGTGTTATTGGCTTTGGAGAGTGTGTTTTTACCTGTGCAGCTGTGATTACAGGAACTTTGCATTCTTGTTCCTCACAGCATATACTCGTCCACACCGACACCAATGTTTAAAAATACTTGTTTATTCCAAAAAAAAAGAAGAACATGGTTGAGCGCTTTCATCTAAGTTAATTAGACTTCATCAGAACAGTTCTATTGCAATTTTACACAGCTTAAATACATTTTAAAATAACTACAATTCCATATTTAAAGTGCCAGTGTGCATTATATGTTAAAAACCATCCTTCTTATTTCATATATTAATAATATAATATCCCTTCATAATATGTGCTTAATTAATTTTTTTTAAAAATAACTGTTAATAAAAATGACTATTAGTAAAAATTAATATTAGTAAAAGTATTCATGAAAATGTTAATAAATAACTTTTGGGTAAGTGCATAATGAACATTTGATAATGCATTTTGGTACAAATGCTACTTCTTTAGTTTACCAGGTTCTCTAACATTGGCTTTATGGATACATGTTCATTAAGCCCCGGGTGCGTGGAGGCATTTAATTTGATTTGCCACCTGGCCTCCAACTCGCCTAATTTCTTTTTAATACATCCCCCTCTTGGGTTGGCTATTTCCAAGATTCCAAAATAAAATTCATTACATCCATTATCCTGGGCTATATGTCTCCATAATGCATTCTTGGTATCTTGCTTTTTAATATTATAATAATGATCATATATCCTTTGTCGGAGACACCTGTCGGTCTTCCCAATATAATAACAGGAGCATTTTGTACAGTGGGCCAGATAAACAATATGTTTTGTCCTACAATTACCTCTTTTAAAATAATTTTGTATGGTTGGTATCATCCAATATAATGCTGTGTATTATAAACCTACATTGATTACAAGTACCACACCTAGTTGTTCCTCTATGGTACCTAATTCCCTGTCATTTACTTTTTCTTTCTAATTCATTCTTCATGTTAAATCCATTCCTAGACACAAACCTGGGTACTTTTCCTAGAATATCAGCTATTTTTCTCTCTGTCTTAAATAAATTCCAATTATCCCATATAATTTTCTTTACCTCTCCACACCATGGGGTATACTGTATCTTTCTCTACAATATTCTGTTCCTGAGGGCCCTTTACCTAACAGTGGTGTATACTTTTTACCCCATGTCCTTACATATTCTATTACATCAACCATTTAGGGTATCCTCTTTGAAGGAACATTTCAGCTATGTTACTCAATTCTCTCACAAAATCAGCATAATCAGAAGTCATCCTAGCTGCTCGAATGCACTGACCCCTAATAATGCTTCTTTTCTGACTAAAAGGATGACAACTAGAGAAATCTAGGTAACTGTTACTGAATGTTTCCTTCCTATATATATTTGTTTTTATTTTGTGATTATGTATTTCAATCAAGGTGTCTAAATATGCTATTTTGTTCGTGTCGACATTGAAAGTGAATTTTAATCAGCTACATCTTGAATTTAAATAGTCTATGAACTCATTCAATTCTATATTAGTACCCTTCCAAATCAGAAATACATCGTCCAGAAAACGAAAATAACATGACATATTTCTGTACCATCTGGTTTTTAATATAAATTCTTCTTCCCAGTCATGTAAATAGAGGTTTGCATATATTGGGGCACATCCATTGCAGTACCTCTACTTTGTATAAAGAACTCACCTTCAAATAATATGAAATTGTATTTTAAAACTATTTCCATAAATTCCAAGATTAACATTCTCTTATTGTTTGATAAATGACTGGCTTTTCCCATCTGGGTTTCCAATCTTAATAAACCATCATCATGGGGTATGCTAGAAAATAAGTCTACCACATCTATGGTAACTAGTTTGCATCCGGGTGTTATCATTTCATTTTTAAGTCTGCCTAAAAAGTCCCATGAATCTATAATAATGTGATCAATAGACTTATATATAGGTTTTAACCATGCGTCCACAACCTTCCCAAAATTAAAAGTTTTGGACCTGTTCCCCAAAATAATGGGACGAAAGGGTGGATCAAATAATTTTTTGTGAATCTTAGGTATTCCGATTATCGTACTAATAATAGGATTCTCTATTTTCAAAAAGTTATATAAGTCTGTACTAATCCTTTCGTCTGTTAATAGGTCTTCTAGATACACATTAATCTTATTGTACCCTATATTAACTTCATTCTTGGAGGAAGGAGAATAGTTACCAGAATTAAATAATATGTCATTAATCTTATTCTTGTACTCCTCTTGATGAAATATGACAGCCCCACCTCCCTTATCGGGCTTCATTATTCTAATCAGTTTGTTATTTTGCAATTCTCTCAAAATGTCTGCTTCTCTCCTGTTAATATTATAGCTTACCTTATTATTCACTTTATTCTTATAAGCATATAGATCATCTACTACTATCCTCTCGAGCGCTAATGTACCATTCAATAAAGGGGTGTATACACTTTTTTTCTTGAATTCTTCTCTATTTTTCTTGCAACTATTCCTATTCTTATCTTTGTCATATAACACTGCTAAATTCAACTTTCTAATGTATTTTTTTACATCAATTATTGCATCCTCCACATTAAATTTCTTTACTGGTACAAATTTCATCCCTTTGCTAAATAGGGTGAAATGTTCCTTATTTAGTTGCAAATCAGTATAATTATAAATGTGGAATTGTTTATATACACTAGTAACCATATTAAGTTTCACTATCTCTTCTTCGTCCACCCTTGATGGTATTGGTGGGAATACCCTTCCATTTTTTCCTTTTGGTAGTAGTGTGTTGGTTTTTGCTTCCTTCTTACGCCATCTTTCTCTAAAAAAACATCATTATCACTTGAATTAGGCCTATTGTAATGCTCCCTATAGGTATTTGTATTCCGATTCACTTTCCTTCCATCCTGATTTACCCATTTTTTACCATTTCCTCTGGTTTCCCATCTATATGCTGTACCCTTAGCATATTGTTCTAAATCTCTATTGAATTTCATACATTTTCTTTCAAATGTTTTATCAACTTGATTCAGTACCCATTTGTACTGTGAATCCAAACTATATTCAAGTTCGTTGTACAACAAATCATTAACAATATTTTCATTTAACTCTTCTAATTCATTCATTAAAACACAAATTTTCTTATCATTGCAGCTAATAATAAAACGCATAAACGAAAACCCAAATTCATCAAAAAGTTTAGTACATTGCAATGTAGTTTCATCGTCCAGTTCTATCCCCATAGGGTATTTAAAAAATCTTAACCCCATAGGCACAATGTTCGTATCCAAACACATTTTTAAATAACCATTCTCCACTTGGAGACTTTTGCAAACTTTCAGTTTTTTTCCAAACACGTAAATTAAATCTTTCAGTGCCTTATTTACATTTTGCGACTCATTATTGTCATTTCTACCATCATTCTGGTTGTTTGTACATCTTTTATCAAAGTCAAAATTGTTGGCTACAAAGTTGTTGAAATTATATTTATTGCAGCTACCAGTAGTACCTTTTGCATGAGTATTAAAGTTCGTGTTAACAGTACCTGAGGGTTTGGTATTTTGTACCATAGTGTATGTCCTTTTGGGTGGTATCCGTTTCGGTTTGGCTCCCGAGATAACAAAATCAGCCTCCGATCCAATTTCCTTGACTTCAATGGTCCGGTCCATTCGACCCACTGCTTGCAAATAGGATCCATAAGAGTTGCTGTTCGTAGGTTCTACGCTACCTTGTGGCTCACCCTGCCCGTTAGGAACCATATCCTCATCACCTCCCATGCTGGTAGAACGTGATGACATCACCGGAACATTTCCTTTGCCGGATTGCATAGGCTGGCTCATGAGCTCAATAAGCCTGCCTCTCATTATGGCCATCTCCAACTGTAAACCCTTTATTTCATCCCTCCGAGGCGAAAAAATGGATGGTAACTCGTCCAAAGAGTCCATGCTGTGTTATCGATAGTTGACAAATAAATACAAAATCAGCTGCTTGTTCCTCACAGCATATGCTCGTCCACCACCGGCAATGTTTAAAATACTTGTATGTTTAAAAAAAAAAAAGAAACGGTTTGGGCGCTTTCATTAGTTAATTAGACTTCATCAGAACAGTTCTATTGCAATTTTACACAGCTTAAATACATTTTTAAAAAACGAATACGGTTATACGTCATTCCATAATATGGAATTGTAGTTATGACGTATAACCATATTCGTTTTTTAAAAATGTATTTAAGCTGTGTAAAATTGCAATAGAACTTTTTTGAATGAAGTAATTAACTTAGATGAAAGCCAACCACCGTTCTTTTGGAATAAACAAGTATTTTAAAACATTGGTGTCGTGGACGAAATATGCTTTTGTCGTGTTATTTAACTTTGCATTCTTCCCATATAGAGATGGGCTCTTTAGGGGGTGAGAGGGGGGTAAAGTTAGCACTTAACCTATCTGTCAGGATGTTGGCAATATCAGTTGGGTCTGTATATTTAGTGCCATTGTGCTGTACCTCAGAGCAGATCTGAGTGTTGCCATTGAGATTCTTGACATAGCTATAGAATGCTTTGTGGTTGTCTTTAGAATCAGTGGCGATTTTGTTTTCGTAACTAGCTTTGGAGGATTTTATCAGGGATCGCAGTTTCTTACTGAGGCTGACCAGGGAGCTCCTCCATTCATGGGATTTTACTCTCTCTTGCAACAGTTTCTTCCTTGTGTTGTACAGTTTGTTTATGGCAGGGGACCACCAGATTGGCTTCCTTTTTTGGAGGATAGCATCTTGGTTCTGTTTCAGGTAGCACGAATCATGCACTCATGTAAGTGCTTATAAAGTGCAATTGTGTAGGATTCAGTAGTCGTAACTGTATTGTCCATCTGAATGGGTGTCATGAAGTTCACCACTTCTGTCTTAAGAAGCATAAAGTTGGCGTTGGAGAAATTTTTTACCATGGTTTCCTTAATGGGGGGTGGGGGCAGGATGTGGATATCTAGGGTAATTAGCTTATGGTCGGATCGGACCAATGAGGCGTTGACTTCAGGTGTGGAACACTGGTCACTCATGTTGGTAATGACTAGATCTAGGATATTAAGTTATAAGGGAATAGTTAGAAAATATTTTAGCTTTGAGACAATTTGCACATATTTATTTGGTGATAACTCTAGCCACTCCTGAAAGCCTTGCTGTTTGGTCAACATTGCCATTTTTATTAATATTAACTGCACTCAGCATAACTGTATACCCTTTTAAGAGCCATATAGTATGGTGACAGTGAATCTACCTTATAGTCTGGGCAAAGCTGGTAGAGCAGGTAATCTGTGCCAGCCTTTCCCAGGTGTGTGTGTGTGTGTGTGTGTGTGTGTGTGTGTGTGTGTGTGTGTGTGTGTGTGTGTGTGTGTGTGTGTGTGTGAAAATTAAATCTCAAAGAGTGTGTGTGTGCCAGCTACTTGGGGTAGGGACAAGAAGCACTGGTTTCACAGTGCCAGTGGGGAGCCTTACTGGGGACCTGTGGAGAGGCAGATAAAAATACAGACTTTGTGCTCTTAAGGGAAATTGTGCATGATGCAGACAGGTCTGCATCTGGAAATACTAAGTGTATCCATTTGTATTCCAAGTGTACATTCCTCTCCAGTGTCAGTAGTGAGGATTCAGGCTCCATAATTACTGTACCTGCATGGGAACATCATAGCCTACAATCTTTGTTATAGTCTCCATGGGAGGTGCATGAGCCCTTCCACACATGTGCAACATTCTGAGCAAGTACCATACCATCTGCAGCATGGCCATGCTAGGTTCTCCAAGCTGTGGGTAAAATATCTGCATTCTTGTGCAGGTGTCACTAATACAGTGAGTCAGGCTTCCTTCCTCTGTCAAGATAGACACCCTGGCATAAGTAGCTCATTGCCACCCCCCCCCACACACACTCAATACCACCAGTCCCCAAACTGCTAGATGAACATGGGACATCTGCAGTGCAGTTAGAGCTTTATACCTCTGTGACATGGGTCTAGTCTTGGTGTAGGTATATGTTAGAGGAATTTGATGTAGAAGCAGCTAAAATTCCAAAAGATATGAATTTAGCAAATTTAAAAGTTCATAAAGAGGGAATTTGTTTTTATAAACATGGTAAAAAACACAAATACAAAAAATGTCAACAGATTGTAAAGCGTAAAGTAGGTTGGCATTTGAAAAAATAATATTGCATTCTTTCTCTATCACTTCTAAAGCTTTGCAAATATTAGCTACAACATCTAAACTAATTTCTCAGGGGCATACAAAATCCTAGAAATCATGAGCAAGTAGCAGATATTAGTGGTACATTATTTGTTTTCGAAAGTGTGATGGCAGCATAGCAGCAATGTATGAGGTATCAGTGCTGATCTTCATTAAAAACAATACAGTTAGTACATTAAATAATGATAACACTAACTCATTATTGAATTTATATCAACTATAGAAATCACACATCAGATAAAAAAGAAAATACCCACCACCCGGAACTGTTGGCATATTTCTATAGACTCCTAAATCGCTATCACAAAATATAACTTTTTCTTTTATGAAAGAGAGTTGCCTTAACAGTACAAGAAAACTATATTATCACACTGTTAAGAAATTATACCTTAAAAGCTCCCATACTTAAAAAAGTTCCAAAATAGTTTTCTTCTTATACACTGATACCTTTGTTAATAATTGATTACAAAATATTTGCTCTGTTTTATAGACAGGTCAACACTAATCTACCTGCTTAACTGAATAAACTACTAGAAACTTCAACAAGGTGGCTTTATTCCTCCCACAGTAAAGGTATCAGAAAGAGACAGTCTCCTATATCTGCTAGCTAAAGTGATTTAATTTGGACTAATCATTTATACTCTGTTTTCTTATACATGATAATAAATCAGGCTTCATATTTAATACAAAAATATTCATTAATGCCTACACTATATTTACATGAAGTGTACATGATCTGCATTCAAGAATATCCCTAACACATTTTTTGTGCTTTCTAGTCAATCAGAAAGATTACACTAGTGCACATGTAGTCTACTCTTTGTTGTAACCTTTATGAATCCCCATCAATATTTAAGGCTGCAAGAATATCAGTAGGAAAACTAAGATTAGGAGGAAGAATGTGTGAGTTATGCTTGTATTGTCTGTTCAGTCAGAATGGTTTGCACTTAGTGTAGACATTAATGAATCCCATAGACAGGATTTTACAGATACATTTTCCAAGGATTTTACAGTTATGAGCTTGAGAAGGCTTTTGATTTTTTAAACAGAAAATTTTATATAGACTTTTGAAACGTTTCATTTTTCCAAATATTTATAGATAATGATTACATATGTCATATAATAATTTGCAGTCATATATTAATGTAAGAGTTTATTTATTAATTACAGACAGTAAAAATAACTAAATATGGATGTCCTCTTTCTCTTGTTCTCTACACCCTTAGGCTTTCGTATACTGGCCAAGGCTCTTGCCACCCCCATAGTGCCTTTTTTAGGCAAGGCTCAAAGGACAAACCCACCTCCATAGACAACCCAAGGATAAAAAAACTAAAGGTAATGCTACTCAATGCCAGAAGTCTAAACCTCAAGATGCACGCACTCGAGCCTCTCCTCAGTATGGAGAAAATCGATGTCTGTGCAGTAATAGAAACCTGGTTCAAGGCTCCTGAGAGCACCCCAGCACTACCAGGTTATAACTCATACCATGCGTTTCGGCCCCAAAACTTGGACCGAAGCACAAAAGGAGGGGGAGTGTCTATATCCATCAAAGATACCTACACCTCCAGGTTAGTGGCACTGCACGAAGCATCAGAAACCATCCATGTGCAACTAACAGCGGGCAAAACTGCCTTTCAGTTTGTAGCCTGCTACAGAACACCCTCCCTATTACAGGAACCCCACTTGGCATTCCTGAGAATACTGGAGAATATGAAGGTCTCACCAAACACTATGTTATTGGGTGACTTCAACTACCCAAACATTGACTGGGAAAACTACTCAAGCCCAAATGCCCTCGCCCAATGGTTCCTTGAATTTATAAACTCTAACGCGATGGAACAACTGGTCACCACTCCCACAAGAGGGAACAACATATTGGACCTGGTCATCACCAACATAGGGACTCTATGTTCCACACCAGAGGTAAACCCCTCATTGGTAAGATCAGACCATAAACAAATTTCCCTGGACATCCATATCCCGTCCCCACCCCCAGCCAAGGAAATCACGGTAAAGAATTTCTCAAAAGCCAACTTTGCACTTCTCAAAACTGAGGTGGAATCCTTCAAAGCCCCCGGATCAGAGGATAATACAGCCCAATCTGCAGAATCCTTTACAAATGCGTTCTATGAGCACCTGCAGGAATGCATGGATCGTGCTATCCCAAATAAAACCAAGACTCACTCCTCCAAAAACAGGAGACCTGTCTGGTGGACCCCAGTCATAAATAAGCTATACAACAGAAGGAGGAAGCTACTACATGACAGAGCAAATTCCCAAAAAGGGAAGGCATCTCTGATCAGTATTAGCAAGAAACTTCGAGCCCTCATAAAATCATCAAAGGCCAGTTTCGAAAGAAAAATTGCCCTAGACACTAAAGATAATCACAAGGCCTTCTTTAGTTATGTCAGGAATATGGGTGGTAACTCCCAGATATGCTCTGAATTTTTGCGTAACGGTACAAAATATACCCAACCTACAGACATAGCCAACATCCTGGCAGACAGATTCAGTGCAAACCCCCCCTTCCCCCCAAAGGAGCAAATGCCTATCCCAACTGAATGTAACCTCCCTGACATCACAGATGCACAGGTGAAAGCTGCCCTCTCCAAAGCGAAAAACACAGCATCTATGGGACCGGACGGTGTCCCAGGCTGTGTCTTACATGAGCTCCAAGAAGAACTTAACCCTCACATTAAGTCACTGTTCAAACTTAGCCTTACTATGGAATATGTACCCAAAGAATGGTGTACAGCTACAGTGGTCCCACTCCACAAAGGTGGTGCCACAATGGACCCCGGAAACTATCGCCCCATAAGCCTAACTAGTCTGGTCTGTAAAGCTATGGAGCGTATTATCATGGAACTCATAAACAAAGACATTGTGAGCCTCCAGACACTGGACCCTACCCAATTCAGCTTTGTTAAGGGCAGATCTTGCCTCTTAAACCTAGTTGATTTCTTTGAAACAGTTACCAAAGCCATAGATGAGGGCAAGGTAGTCCACACAGCCTACCTGGACCTCGCAAAAGCCTTCGACACAGTACCCCACTTGGGCATCATAAATAAGCTTACCAGCTTAAATATCAACCCCTATATCACAAGATGGGCTGCAAACTGGCTCAGGAAAAGAACCCACATGGTCAGAATCGCAGGTGTCATGTCCGAATCCAAACCAGTTACAAGTGGCGTCCCACAGGGCTCAGTTCTGGGACCTCTCTTGTTCGGTATATACTTCTCTGAGGTTCAGGCTAACACGGGGGGATTATGGCTGACAAAGTTTGCAGATGGCTGCAAACTGGGGGCCATAATCGAATCTCCAGCCGACACAAGCATCCTCCAAAAGGGTCTCACAGAGACGGATGCTTGGTGCCAGAGCCACGGCCTCAAGCTAAATGCTAAAATGTGCATAGTCATCACCTTTGGGAAAAACAAGGTGCCCACAAATTACCACATAGGTGGTAATCCATTAAGTATGGAAGAAGTAATTAGAGATTTGGGGACCAACGTAGATAGTAATCTCTCCTTTGATAATCACATTGCCAAAGTGGTTAGAAAGACCTTCTATATAGCCCACCTTATCACGAAAGGATTCGCATCTAGATCAAGAGAGGTCATTGTGCCCCTCTACTCGTCACTCATCAGGCCCATAATTGAATACAATGCCCCTTTTGGGATGTACTTTACCCGACACCTGCAGCAACTGGAGAGACCCCAAAAGTAACTCACCAAGAGGATCATGGGCTACAAACAGATGTCCTATGCAGCTCGACTAAAGAAACTCCAGCTCTACTCAGTTGCTTACCGCCTACTCAGAGGTGATCTATGCCTGACGTACAAAGCCATGTCAAACCCAGAATTAATGCACATGCTCCACCTCAAAAAATCCAAGTCCCTTAGAGCTACACGCTCCAGGGACTTAAACCTCAGCACAAAAATAAATAGGACATGCTGGAGGGAGAGATTCATTTCCCAGAGGCTCCCCTCACTCTGGAATAGAATCCCAATTCATGTTAGACATAGCCCCTCGCTGACCCTCTTCAAGTGAAATCTGGACGCGTGGATGGGAAATCGCAAATTCACCCTTGGGAACTCTTCTGTGTCCCTGCTAGACAGAGGCACAGTAAACTAATCTTAAAGGGTACCTTCTGTGACCTACTTTACAGAGGCACAGTAGGCTAATCTAATAGGGAGGCGAAAGCCAAATACACTCTGGCTAGGCTTATAAATGCCCTAGGGCAGATAGCCTAGTATCTACCTATGAACCTATGAACCTATAACATAGTGGTGGAGCCATTAGGAGAGTCAATAAAACAAAACACTTACAAAAAATAATTAAATTTAAATGGCAACTTACATTCAAAATTAATGTTATATACAAATTATATACTACTTATTATAACAAATATTAACACTACTATGCCATATCTAGACCCCTGTTTAAAAATGTTGAGCAAAGTTCAAATTTTAAATTTAATGAAAGCAAAAATAAGAATTTTGGCAAATAATTTGAAAATTATGATGGATGACACATAAATATTAAGAGACAGCGTGTCACAGTAAACTTCTACTTTAAATATCCTCACTAGGTCTATCCCAACCCATCCCTCTGTAGTTCAAAAGCTACCTGTTCAATAGATATCAGTCAGTAAAATGGCACTGCACACTGTCTCCTTACCTCCCAGTCACCACCAATGTACCACAGGGCTCTATCCTTAGAACCCTCCTTTTTAACATTTTCATCAGTACCCTCTATACAACCACACAACAGGCAACCCTAATACAATACACAGATGATTCTACTCTCACTTGCACATTTGACAACATTGTACACCTCCAAAAAATTACTCAGGAAGCTTTAACAGCCACTGAAACATGGCTTTGTAACTCACACCTCATGCTCAACCAAAAAAAGACAATACTACCACTTTTACCCCAAATCCCTCTCTCATGAAAAAACAACATTTAAAGTATTTTCTATCTTGATAATACAACCATTGAAGTAACTTATCATAGTAAATTATTAGGGACAGTTGTGGGTGATGATCTTATATTCAACCTGCAAATACAAAATTGCATAAGAAAAACTCATCAAAAACTAGGGATGCTTTACAGAGCCAAAAACTTTCTCAACAACACAACTAAAACTACACTTAGCACTACTTATCTCCTACCCATACTTCTTTATGGTGCTCCCATCCTTACTAACTTCCAGGCTTCACAAAAATTAAAACTTGAACAATGCTTTAAATAATTTGCTAAATTTGCAGCAGATACCCCTTTCAGAAGCCAGTACTGTATAACACGAAAAAACGTAAATTGGATAGAACTGTCTCATCAACTAACATATGCACAGCTTCTTACCACCTATAAGATTATCCAGCATCCATCTATCTGTCCAGCACTAAAAAACTTTCTATACAACTATGTTCCCAGTTGATCATTGTGTTCCACTAACCAAAAACATTTCTCCTACTACAAACCTATTAAATCTGCTGGGCATTGTCTGTACTCATACAAGGTTGCTAAGGCCTAGAACTCCTTACCTGTATTCAACAGGTCAATACTGTCTATCCCATCTTTCAAAACCACTCTGAAAGACTTCCTAGCTATAATCTGGCTTTGTTCTTGATCAGAAACAGGATAAACTATATCCCTAAATGTGAACAAGTACTGTTTAATTCCTTATACCTCCTTATTCTCCCTTCTTCACGTACTTTCTTACTTCTATCAAATTCTCTTCCCCGACTTTCTTTCTCAATATACTATAAGCCTGTTTTTCCCTCACCTCATATTGTAATTTATATTTGTATTAGACTAACTTACTTTTAATTTCTCTACAAACTATCTAAAATTTCTCTAAATATTAAAAGATTGTCATACAACTTGTATCAGGTCTTAAAAAAAATTATATCATGTCTAATTTGTCATAATTTTTAAACTGCAGATGTTTTGTTTTATTTTTAAAGATTGTAAAATTATTGTTCTTAAAATGTTTTGTAATAATTTGAAACTTTTCTCCCTGGGCCTCCTCTGAAAATGGACCTCTACCCAGTCAGACTTTCCCGGTAATCAAATGTCAATAAATAAGTAAGTAAATAAATAAATAAATAATAATACTACAAAGTTAATAAATTAATTGGAAACTAGAATACTTTTTGATTCAATGACAGATTACATTTTATGAAAAACACAATGGTATCAACAAAAATATTTAATTCTTACCTTCAAGTAAAAATCAAAATCAAAAAATCATCTTTAAATAATAAACAAACTCCTACAAAGTTTCATATTTTGGTCAAACAGGTCCAGAATAGTATTAAAATATCACATTGAAACATGAAATAAAGGTGGGATAATTCCAAAATACAGAATTAAGTGCTTTAGCTTCCATCTTTAAGGCAGCATTCCACTGAGCTGATTTAATATACATAGTAAAATGGAAGGAATACATGGGAGCCTCCTTCCTAACAAAACAGATAAATCAATCAATCAGTCAATAAACATAATGTAACTATTTCCAATATTCTGCTTCCAATACTACAATTATTTTTAATGTTAACATGATACTGATGATGTTCAAAGTGGTATCTTTAAAAATACAGAATTAAAAAAAAAACAGTTATTTTCTATGTTTCTGTACCAATTCACAAAAATAATAAGAAAACTACAGGGCAGAAAATTGGATATTTTGCACATAAGGAGAACCTTCTGAGTCAATTAGTCATGTTTACTTTTAAACCCCAATAGATAAATTTTATAGAGTGACTACTGGTTGAAGAACTACCTTAATGCCCACTTTCATTCCCTATAGGTGACTTAGAGGTGGCCTCTTATCTGGCTATAAATCAAGGTATGATTCGGTTCTACTTGAAAATGTAAACCTGGAATGCACTACTGGGTGGGCTAACAACAGATCAGAAATGTAATACTTAAAATA
Source organism: Protopterus annectens (assembly GCF_019279795.1). Classification (NCBI taxonomy): domain Eukaryota; kingdom Metazoa; phylum Chordata; order Ceratodontiformes; family Protopteridae; genus Protopterus; species Protopterus annectens. The sequence continues at coordinate 1,949,909,802 of NC_056728.1, forward strand.
AATATTAATACTACAAAAAGTGAAAAATACATGCAACATATTACAGAATTAATGAAGACATTTTGCTTTGTATCAAAAGACATTTGTCATTAACATATTCCAAAAATAATTTTGATATACACACTGCAATTAGAAAATGTCAACATGGGATTACAACAATCCAAGATTCAAACTCAACCTATGGGTCTACTTCTAGGAGTCTTACAGACCAGTACTTCAGTTTACTTAGAAGCTTTAAATTGAACTACAGGTGGTTAAACAAAAAAGCATATGCCAAATTTTTATGAGAATGTAATCTTACTAATAATTCCAAAAGGTGGTCACAACAAAATCAATGAGAGATCACTTACTCTCTGTTACAAGATGCTGGTACTTCAAAGTAAAAAGACATCCCAAGCCTAAGTTACCACTCCTTTAAAAATTAATGGGAATGAAACAGCCACTAGACTTAGGCAACCTGAAATGGAATAATGTGTTGAAAAAATGACATAATAGTTACATTTAATTTGTTTATTGAAATGTGAACCTACTCCCAAAACAATTTGTCCCTCAAAAACATTGTAGAGTTTAGAAAAGTCAGGAGAATAAATACTCCTGGATCTCTGTAGATCTCAAATATAGTCGAACAGAAACAGACGATGCTTGGAAGAAATGGAAAACGTCAAATGATCCAATCTATAATCATGGATTCCTTACCCTCTAAAGAGATTGATAAGTAGTGAAAACCCAGTCAAAGACACCAATTAAAAAAAACAGCCTTTATATATCCTTCTATCCCATAAACACCACATTTTTAGGAAGGGTTTCAATAACTTCACTGTAATCTGTAAAGCAGTTGATTACATCTGTATTAGCAGGGAAGAAGGTCTTCTCATTGGATATTTTGCACATAAGGAGAACCTTCTGAATCAATTAGTCATGTTTACTTTTAAAACCCCAAAAAAATGAATTTTAGAGAGAGACTGCTGGTTGAAGAACTACCTTAATGGCAGCATATTTATTATCTTCTGTAATTCACACACATCTCTAAAGAAGGTTGCTTCAACAGAAGTGCACAAGAGGGCTTGATTATTGGCCATGTCTTCTTGAGACTATCTTCTTCTCCCTAATTATCATTGACCTAACCTCTGCATTGACTGAACAGATGCTATATTATATGCTGATAGGATTTAGAGAAGGACTACTTTTATTTATTATTTATTTATTTTTATTTATTTATTTATTTACATTTGTTGACCGAGAGTGTCCGACTGGACGTAGGACCATTTTCATCGGAGGCCCGGGGAGAAAAGCTCCACAGTTAAAATAAACAGACAGTAGTTACATTGGATTACATAGTGATTAACAATTTAATATAACAATTAATTACAGACATGTTTACAGATGAAGAACATAGTACATCAGTAGACAACTAGAATCTTTATCTGCAAAGTACATAACAGACATTAACAAATGTTACAATAAAAAGTTCCTGCTGTATAAAAAGTACTAGGCTTATGAGCATCTGAGCTTGCTATAATCAAGGTAGTTAGTGGGGTGGAAAGAAAGGTAGTGGTTGGATGGGGTGGGTGATATTAGAGTGGGAGTTGCAAGGGCATAGCCAGCATGTTTTTAGGTGCGCTTTTAGTAAAGTTTTGAAGTGGGTGCACAATGGTACAGAGGTAATTGTGGGTGGGAGGGAGTTCCATAAATTGGCTATGGCACAAGAGAATAATGTTTCACCAGCAGAGTTATTGGCTTTAGTGATCTGCAAGTGATTTTTGTTGCTGGATCTTAGTGGTCTGGTGGTGTGATAATGTTGGAGTAGATTCTGGAGGGATGGGACATTTAGTGGATGGTTTACTAGTTTGTGGGCAAGTGATAGTTGATACCATTGAAGGAGGTGAGGGAGTTTAAGCCAGTCGAGTTCAGCAAGTGAGAGACAGTGGTGACTATGGTAGGATGCCCCTGTGACGAATTTGGTGATTTTGTTGTAGCAGGTCTCTAGCTTGTTTAGATTGCACTGCCTTAGGTTGGTATATATTGTAGAGGCATAAAGTAGGGTGGAGATAAGGTGGGAATTTGCTATTGAAATCTTTGCTGCTTTGGTGAGAAGTTGCTTATTTCTGTATAACACTCTTAGTTTTTTTGTGGACTTTTTTTATGGTCATGGATATGTGAATGTCAAATTTTAGTTTATTGTCTATTTCCACTCCTAGCAATTTGGTGTGTTCAGTTCGGTATATAGTAGTGTTGTATTTTGCTGTGATGTTAAAGTGAGAATTGTTTTGAGTATGTTTTGTGGGTTGGAAGATGAGTAGTTTCATTTTGTTTGGGTTGAGTATTAATGGGGCATCGGATAACCAAGTTTCAACAGAGGAAAAGGCTTCCTGTGTGACATTTTGCAGTTTGGGTAGGGATTGGGCTGAGCAGATGATGGTTGAGTCATCTGCATATTGTATGAGGGTGCCATGTTTGGTGGCAGAGCCAAGATTATTGGTGAAAACAGAGAAGAATAGGGGTCCAAGGATGGATCCTTGGGGAGCCCCTATGGAGACAGGTAGTTGGGGAGATATGTCATTCTGCCATACAACGGATTCTTGGCGGTCAGACAGGTAACTCTGAAACCAGTTGGTGACTGATTGAGAGAAGGATAGGTTAATGAGGACAGAGATGAGTTGTTTGTGTGGGACCATGTCAAATGCTTTAGATAGGTCTAGGAAAGTAGCAAAGGAGAGATAGCCATTGTTTTTATGCTGGAGGATAGTGTTAGTAAAGGAGAGTAAGGCAGTGGTGGTGCTATGGTTTGGTTGGAAACCATGCTGAGTATTGGAAAGGAGGTTGTTAGTAAGGAAGTAGTCTGAGCCCTGAGAATGTATGTATATCTCTAGTATTTTGGAGAGTGGAGAGAGAATAGCTATGGGGAGGTAATTGGTTAGTTCTGTGGAGGGGCCGCCTTTGTAGAGGGGAATTATATGTGATACTTTCCACAGTGTGGGAATGTAACTTTCTGACAGAGATTGGTTAATCAAGATGGATACTGGGTATGCCAGAGCATCAGCTGCGATTTGTAGGTATTCACTTGGGAGGTTGTCAACTGCTAATTTGGTGGGCTTAAGTTTAGTTAAGAGTTTTTTTATGTTGGAGGTAGGTACAGGTGAAAAAGAGAAGGCAGTGGGGGGATTACTAGTTGAAGGTGTGGGTTGGAGGGGAGGGTGGTTGTGTTGTTTAGCTAGTGATAGTATGGTTTGTGTGATGTGTGTGTTGAATGAGGTAGCAATATTTTTGGAGGAGTGAGGGATGTTAGGAGGAGGGGTACTGACTTTACCTGGGTGGAGGATGGAGTTTATGGAGGACCAGAATTGTTTGGGGCTATGTTGGGAGGAGTCTAGGGCAGACTGGTAGTATTGGAATTTGTCCTGTTTTATTAGCTTTTTAAATCTATTGCGTAGTTATAGGAATTTCTGTGTAGTTGAGGGGTTTTTGGTTTTGCAGCAGTGCTCCCAGGCTTTATCCCTGTTTTTCATTTCTGACTTAGTGGTTTTCTGTAGCCATGGGGAGGGTTGTGCTTTCGTTCTGGAAAGTCTTATGGGGACATGGTAATTAAAGATGCTCAGGAAGGTAGTATTAAAAAATTCAACTGCGTCATCAAGACTGAGGTACTTTAGGGGATGCCAGTTACATTCTTTGAGGGATGAGATGAATGTGAGTGGGTTAAAGTTTAGTTTTTTACGTATTTGATGGTAGATGATAGGTTTAGCTTGGTATAAGTATTTTTTGAGTAGGAATGTTGGGGAGTGATCACTGAGGCTATCTGATAAGCAGCCTGTTATATATGACTGGGGGCTCTTACTGACTAGTATCCAATCTAGGGTAGTGTGCTTGCTGGAGTTTTTATTTATCCTGGTTGGCTACTGGTCTAGTTGGGTGAAGCCACGAAGGTTTATATGATGGGTTGGATTGTTGCCAGAAAAGGATTGCCAGTCAATATTGAAATCACCTAAAATATAGTTTCTTGGGAGAGATGGTGGGTAGACCAGCTGAGGAGGTTTTCTAGTGGAGGGATGTTTTGACCAGTTGGGAAGTAGCATCCAATTATGTTGATGGTTTTGTTTTGGCTAATTTTGAGGTTGGTATATATTATTTCTTCATTGCCTATTTGTGGAGCTGATGATTTTAAGATCTGGATGTTTAGAAGCTGTTTAAATATTATAGCTACACTGCCTCCTTTCTTGTTTAGCCGGTCTACTCTTAGTATGCCGTAACCAGTAGTGAGTATTTGCTCACTGGTAATGTGAGGTTTTAGCCAGGTTTCTGTCAGGATGACTATATCTGGGGACTACAAGTCTATGGTGGCATGGAGTTCGTGGACTTTGTTGGATATACTTCTAATATTTAGGCTTAGTAGAAGGAAGTCACTTGGCTTCTATTGGCTGTGATATGGGAGAAGTTGTGGTTTCTAGTCTGATTATGAGGATTGGGGTTGGAGATGGTAGGGCCAGGGTTGGGGTGGATGTCTCCACTTAGGGCTAGTTTTGATATGCATGAGGTTATTAGTTTTCTCAGTTTTTGAATGTGTTTGTTTATTAGGGAAACTTTATGATTGTGCCCTGTGGGTAATAGGTACGATGGGAGGGTTACTATGTTAAGTTGTAGGGATGCTTTATGTTTGAGTAATATAGTTGGTAGAATATGCGGGGGGTGCATAGGGATGGTTCTTGAGTTGGTGGGAGTGGAGCTGAGTGAGGGTGAGACATAAGTGGTGGTGTGAGTAGTAGTACAGTGGTAGTGGTTGAGTAGGGGAATGATGGAGCTTTGGTAGGATGTAAGCTATGCAAGGAGAGTGCATGCAGTGAGCATAGGTAAGGTATGTTTGTACATGTTAGTTGAGGAGGTGTGATAGTAGTGGGAAAATGGAGGAGGTAGTGTTGGGTTAGTGCTGTGGTTGGCTATTGGAAAGATGGGAGGGGTTTGTGAGTGTAATAAAGGTAGGACCACTGGGGGAAGGAGGTAATAGGGGGCAGGGTGGGGAGCGAAGTGGGTAGAGACCCTGTTAGTTGCTCTTATGAGGGGGCTGGAAACAAACAGGTAACAGAGTAAACTGATAAATGAACATATGATAGTGACAAAGGGTGGTTGCAATTTTAAAAATGGTGCCTGCCACAGGTTGTTGTTGTGTCTTTCGGCTTTTCCTGGTTAGGGGTCACCACAGTGGAACTCCGGTCCACTAATGATTGGCAGTAGTTTCATAGTTTCATAGTATAGTACTAGGCTATCTGCCCTGGGGCATTTGTAAGCCTAGCCATAGTGATGTGGCTTTTGCCACTCCATGAAATGGTACAAAAATGTAGAGAATAAATCTAGAACTGTGCCTCTCTCTAGTAGTAGTTGACATGATGAAGGTCCTTATATAATATAGTTTTACTACTGTGCCCCTGTCTAGCAGACACAGATGTGACCTGGGTAAACTGGGGACTCCGATCATCCATCATCTCATCAAGATTGAAGAGAGAGAGTGTGGCTCTGCCTAATGATATGAATATGAACTGGGATCCTGTTCCAAAGCATGGGAAGCCTCTGGGTTATGAATCTATCCCTCCAGCATGTTCATAGTTTCATATAGATTTTTACGTGCCAAGTTGCCGGCCCTGATGCACAACCTTCAACGAAGGTACGCCCATTCATGCATGTCTCCACACAGAAGACGCTCTAGCTGAAAATCGAACAGGACAACGTCTTACTATGAGGCGACAATGACAAATATTTATTAACTTTGGGATTGGCTTAAGGTAATAAACAGGGAAGGGGGAGGGGAGAACAAGGATGTGGCAGGCAGTTCTTTTGTACTGCTGCTAATGAGCCAAAGCAAAGACAAGTTTGTGTTTAAGAAACAATCAGAATTGACCAAGGACTGCTCTGAAACTGTAAGTCATTTCTTAACCATTTTTTCAGGTGGAAAAACAGGATAACCTTGTATTAGTAGGCTACTGTGGTCTCAGGTTAAATTAACAAACACACAATATTGATTAGTTATGGATACTATTTGCTAACAGAAGGGAATAAGAGAGAAAGTGGAAGATGAGTGTGTGTGTGGGGGGGCTGCTTACAAGCCAAAGCACAGTGCTCTCCAGGGGAAAATGAATATTGGCTCAAACAGGTAGACACATACTCAAAGTTAACTTTAGCTGTTTGCAGACAGTTCAGACCCGGACTACACTTCTTATAAGAATGATAAAGGTGGTACCGCAGCTGAATACTTAAGAGTGGTGTTAGGTCAAGAAAAGAAGAGTACAGAGAGGAGTAAGAACTTTTGAGATGATAAAGATATATTATAAAGATTATAAAAAACAAACTGAGCAAATAGCTACTGTAACTACTAGTATATGCAGATACCGAGCCAATTAGAAAAACATCTGTTAGAAGAAACCTCATCAGACAGCTATGCAGTCACAGATAAAAATACAGCGAGCAGCACTCTGTCCTGGGTCTCTAATGTGATTCTATCCACCAATAACAGCACAATTATATAGAAATAATTAGACACCAGTATGAGTTGTCTACACACAACACATTTACATGAATAACATTAGTGAACAAGGTGCAGTTATGCAAATAGACCATACTATTATACTAAAAACAACTTGGTGCAGACAAAATGCTAGCAATCCATAATAACTTCCAATAATACAGCATAAATCATATTAGATGTCTAACACAATTCAACATAAACATATACAGTTGTAAAATATCTAACACAATTCAACATAAATAGGCATTTACAGTTGTAAAACACTTACTGGAGAGACACTGAGCTCATCATGGGGCCTGTAGCAGACTGGATTGTAGTTTTAAAAATGGTGCCTGCCACAGGTAATATTTATTAACTTTGGGATTGGCTTAAGGTAATAAACAGGGAAGGGGGAGGGGGAGAACAAGGGTGTTAGCAGGCAGTTCTTTTGTACTGCTGCTAATGAGCCAAAGCAAAAACAAGTTTGTGTTTAAGAAACAATCAAAATTGACCAAGGACTGCTCTGAAACTGTAAGTCATTTCTTAACCACTTCTCAGGTAGCAAAACAGGATAACCTTGTATCAGTAAGCTACTGTGGTCGCAGTTTAAATTAACAAACATGCAGTATTGAACAGTTATGGATACTATTTGCTAACAGAAGGGAATAAGAAAGAAAGTGGAAGATGAGTGCGTGTGTGGGGGGTGGGGTGGGGTGGGGCTGCTTACAAGCCAAAGCACAGTTCTCTCCAGGGGAAAATGAATATTATCTCAAACAGGTAGACACATACTCAAAGTTAACTTTAGCTGTTTACAGACAGTTCAGACCCGGACTGCACTTTTCTTATAAGATTGATAAAGGTGGTACCGCAGTTGAATACTTAAGAGTGGTGTTAGGTTCAAAGTTAACTTTAGCTGTTTGCAGACAGGTCAGACCCGGACTACGCTTTTCTTATAAGAATGATAAAGGTGGTACCACAGTTGAATACTTAAGAGTGGTGCTAGATTCAAAGTTAACTTTAGCTGTTTGCAGACAGTTCAGACCCGGACTGTTCTTTTCTTATAAGAATGACAAAGGTGGCACCGCATTTGAATACTTAAGAGTGGTGTTAGGTTCAAAGTTAACTTTAGCTGTTTGCAGACAGTTCAGACCCAGACTGCGCTTTTCTTATAAGAATGATAAAGGTGGTACCGCAGTTGAATACTTAAGAGTGGTGTTAGGTTGGAGAGACACTGAGCTTTTCATGGGGCCTGTAGCAGAGTGGATTTTAGTTTAACTTAACTGGCCACTGTCTTTCCTCACCTGAAGGTTGTTCAATATGCTAATGACCCCATTCAACCAAAAGGAGCTAAAACCAGCAAAGTAATCCAAAAAGCTATGGAATTACACACTAAAATATTCAACTGATTCTGGCAGCAAGCTTTTTGTCAACCCAAAGAAAACAAAATGCAAGGTACTTGGTAAACCACAGAGGCTGCACAAAAATGTTTTAATAAAATAATTGACCAACATAAGAATTTTGTTGAATATGTCTCTAGTGTGCACACTTAGGTATTTGGCTTGACCCTTCTTTTAATTTCAAGGTTAATAGAATCTTCTACAGAGCAACATTTTTGTGTTATAAATTAACAAATGTCCCTTATGAATCCAGATGAGCTGATGTGACTGGCCACCTGATACTAAAGCCATAACATGCCTCACCATTATAGCCCTTATATGCTGTCATAACACACTGATACTTCAATCAGCTCTGAACAAAATAATTCAAGCCCTAGGGAGCATCATGCCCTGCCTATGCAGAAAAACACCTGGTTCTTTATCATTGCACTGGGTGCACTCTTACGTTTTCTCACATCCATGCTCCTGCACCATGATTATTGCTATCATCTTGCCCACAGGTTAGAGACTACTTCCACTCCCAGTCGCTATACTATAGTCTACCAATCATAAAGTGCTAAGATTCAAAAGACCTTTCTTAGGGCTAACCATGTGGGGAAATGCTGTCAGAAAAATAACATATACAGTGTAGAATTTCATAACTAAATCTGTCTGAATAAAGGAACTAATATTCAGAGAATTACCTGGCAGTCATGTATATATAATATATAGATGCAACTGTTATGTCCATAACTGCTGGTATTAAATCTTACTTATAACACTTTCATCTTATAGGTTCATAGGTGTTTACAAGGCTAATGACCCCAAGGGCATTTTTAAGCCTAGCTATGCATCCTAAATCTCTGACAAGTTCTGATACCCTTGATAAGTGTAAGCATAGGTCTGGGAGATTAATCATTTACAGGTTACCTCTGTCCATTAGAGACATAGGTGCCAAACCAGGGATGAATTTCCCGTTTCCCATCCAATTGTCCAGGTTGCACTTGAATTGGGTTAGGGAGGAATTTGACTTCACATGGATGGGGAGCCTGTTCCATAGATGGGGTAGTCTCTGGGATACATACTTATCTCTCCAGCAGGTCCTATTTATATCACAGGCAAGGTTTAAGTCTTTAGAATGGATAATTCTGGTGTTGGTTTTTATGAAGATATGCAGGAGATCCATCAGAGAGGGGTCTGAAAATGCCCTGTATGCCAGGCATAGATCTCCCCTCAAATGCTTGTAGGAGACAGAATACAGAGATAGGGCCTTAAGGAGGTCTGCATAGGACATATTACTTATGCCCTGTATTCTTTTAGTGAGGAACCTCTGTGGATGCTCCATTTGCTGGATATGCATGGTTAGGTACATACCAAAGGGGGCATTGTACTCAATGATAGGTCTGATGAATAACGAATACAGTGGAACAATATCCTCCTTAGACTTAGATGTCATACCTTTGTTTATAAATTGTGCAACATGAAATGATTCCTCACCACGTAGATACACGATAATCAAAGGCTAGATTACTATCTATGTGTGTCCTTAAATCCCTGACTACTGGGTCTACTCTAAGGGGTGTGTTGCCAATATGATAGTTACCGGGGATGGATGACTTCCCAAAGGATACTATTATTTATTTCTTGGCATTTAGTTTTAGTCCAGCTGTTTGTCTGTTTCAGGCCCTACTGGAGAACATTTGTAACACTGTGAGGTTCAATGACAGCTCCTAATTTGCAATCATCTGCAAATTTAGTCAGCCAGAGACTACTGACATTGGCCTTGACTTGTGAGAAGTAAATGCCAAAATGAGCAGTCCAAAGACTGATCCCTGAGGGACTTCACTTGTGACTGGCCTCTTTGCAGAGGTGGACTCCCCAGTTCTAGTTTCCTGGGTCCTGTCTGTGAGCCAGTTGGCTATCCAGTGGGTGACATACTGATTTGTACTTAACCTCCTGAGTTTGTCAACAATACCTGAGTGGCAGATTGTGTCAAATGCCTTGGCCAGGTCATAGTAGGCAGTGTGAATGACTTTGCTCTCATCCATTGCTTTGGGGACCTTCTCAAAGAAGTCCACCAGGTTGAGTAGGCATGTTCTACCCTTGACAAAACCAAACTGGATTGGGTCCAGTGTCTGAAGGTTTACTATATCTCTGTTGATCATCTCTATATTAATTCCTTCCATGGCTTTACATATAAGACTAGTGAGACTTATGGATCTGTAGATGGCCCACCTTTGTGGAGAGGGATGATTGTTGCCTTTCTCCATTCATGAGGCACAAAGCCTGTTTGGAGGCTACAGTTAAATAGAAACTTCAGAGGCTCTGATAGGTCATGTTTCATGCTATTTAGAAGGCATCCTGGGATATTGTCTGGGCCCATTGATGCAGTGTTTGTGGCCTTAGAGAGAGCATTAAGGACCTGTTCCCTAGTGATAGTAGAGGGGATTATATTTGATGATATTTCCTAAGGGAAGGTTGAAAGGGAGAGAGGGGTAAAGTTGGAGCTGAATTTATCAGCTAGGAGGCTTGCTATATCTTCTGTTTCAGTATAGGTGGCTCCGTTTATAATGAGCTCTGCACACAATTGTGCATTGCCTTTGAGGTTGGGGACCTAGCTAAAGAATGCTTTGTGGTTGTCCTTAGACTGGGAGGCCAAACTTACCTCACATTTGGCTTTGGTAGACTTTATTTTTCCTCTGAGTTGATTGTTTAGTTTGATGAGAGTGCTTTTATCCTGCTGGGTGCTGCACCTCCTAATTTTTGCCATGATTTTCTTCCTCCTGTTATACAGCCTATTGATTTTGTGATTGCACCAGGGTGGCTTTTTTTTTTTTTAGTCAGTTTTGTACTTCTTCCTGGTGGGTGCAGCTGCCTCTATGCAGCTATTAATATGCTTGTAAAGGGTTTCTGTGAACAGTTCTCCATAGGCAGAAGTGGGGGCTTGAAATTTTGCCAGGTTCTCACTTAAAAGCAGGAGGTTAGCCTTAGAATAGTTCTTGAATATTCCAGGTTTAGCTGTGGGTCCAGGTTTTATTTTTACTTCAAAGGAGACCATTTTTGTGGTCTGACCTTGCCAGGGGAAGGCATTACAGAAGGGGGTGTGCAGCAGTTTCCCATATTAGTGATGACCAGATCCAGTATGGCTGCACCCCTGGTTGATGCATTGAATATCTGGTCCAGGGAGTTTGTGTTTACAAAATCCAGGAATCTCTGTGTATGTATGCTATATATCTCACCTTACAGATATGGCTAGAACTTTTAATATTTAAAGATATTCAGGTCTGATCTCCATTGATCTATGATTTTGTTGCTCTCCCTTAATATATTTATACTTGTTTTGTCATTACATATGAGCTCTTCTGACACACTTGATATACATGCTTTGATCTTACTTGAAGTTTGGACATAATTGTACTGAAACTATTCTTTGCACAATTTGATTGAATTTATTTGCCTCAGAACGTATTTTCTCTTTATATTTCTCACTATAACTGTTTGCTATAAAAATGTTTGCTCTTACCAATGGGATTTTTGGATTTAGTATTCCCTCATTACTTTTGCTCTTTGAAGCTATTTGTCATTATGGACATTCCCACACCTCTCAACTGTTCAGATTTTTGTAGAATGTCCATGTTTTTCCTCATATTTTTTGTCTAAGGACTACTTCACATAAAATTTGTGGTTTTATGGCAAATCATTGGGGATTAGTGTCACTGGATAATGATAGACATTAATTTTTAGACATTATAGTCTTCACAAAATGCATGTTAATGCAAAACCTCATATTCTAGCAAATTTCTCAGTTTAGAAGACCTATAATTAAAATCTGTCCATGATTTTGGACCTTTGCCCCATTGCTTTGGACTTTGTCCAGATTTATTACACCAAGAGGCTGAGAGGTATGTACCTTTGAAAACATTTGACATATTAGCAGTGGATATTTTTATCACTGATGTTCCATATGTAGTGCATATTGTGTCATCATAATGGCTGCGGTGGTGCAGCGGTTAGTGTCGTCGCCTCACAGCAAGAGGTTTTCCTATTCGATTCTCGGCTGAAGCGCCTTCTGTGTGGAGTCTGCACGTCCTCCCCGCTGTCAAGTGACGTTAAATACATGCAGGTAGGTGTGTGCGTGAATGGGTGTGCCTTCTTTGAAGGTTGGGCATCGGGCTGGCAACTCAGCACCATAAAAATCCACTACAATCATTAGCGGACCGGAGTTCCACTGTGGCGACCCCTAACTGGGAAATGCTGAAAGACATCACATAACCTATTATATTATCTAATGCTGCTTTGATTTGCAATGAAGTCAAAAGCCTTGGACATTCTAACTGGTCCACCTACTTGATTGACAAACGAGCAAAACAACAGTATCGTATGGAATGATCATAATTAATTTCATCACTAAAATATCTTTTTTTTTCCAAGAACTACATTGTAACAGGTCAGCTGGGGATATTGGCTATAATTTGTTTTAGAAGTTGCAGTTTGTGTTGTCTACAAATAACGATGTGACACTAGAATGTAAAGTGCAATGATTTCTAGTCATTGGAACAGTATAATAATGCTGCTAGCACTTGTTTATTAACCATCTGCATTATCTCTAACAGGAGTCAGAAGATTGAACTTCAGATATCGACATCTATTAAGTGTAAGAGGTATGGGCAAATGCCCTGACTTATGTTTTTTTTTTTTTTTTTTTTTTTTTGTTTGTTTGTTTTTTTAATGATTCTAATACATTTGTGGCTGGTTTACATTTAAATTGCTGAGGGAAGTATCAGCAACCACAGGATGTAGAATGACATTTGGCTGAACCATGTTGTTGATCCTTCGCGTGTGCGAGTTCCGTTTCAGTGAATGCTTCATGCATTCACAAAGATGAGGTCGGTCATTGAACTAGAGATCATGGTATGGTGGGGATTGGGAAATGTACCCTTTTCTCCACTGTAGTGAGATCTCAGAGTTGGAATATATATTTTGCAAGGGTTGTCGGGGGCACAGCCCCCCTTGGTGGCTGCTGGGGGGCTTGCCCCCCTGCAAATTCCTCACGTTACATCTGGTGCAGTGTAGGACTGCATTCTTTTAATGACAAGTAAGGTTGAATATTATTATGCAGATTCGACATTTTGCACACCAGTGCACTCTGTTTTTGATTTTCTAAGTCGATATTATTGCATTTCATATTTATGATAGTAAACCTTTGTGGTCACATTGTGAGTTATAACTGTAGGATGGACATCATAATGAAGAACCTTTATAGTGGGATAGTCACTGCTCATGTTTTAACAGCTTCACAGTGTCTTGTTAATGTACTATCTATATACTGCTGCATCCTTTCCTCACAGATAATGGTGGCCTCAAACATAGAATAACTTTGCAAGGGATTGTGGGACAGAGATCACACAGGGATGCCAGAGGTATTGTGTACCTTGAGGAAGAGAACAAAGGTGTGTGTGTGTGTGTGTGTGTGTGTGTGTGTGTGTGTGTGTGTGTGTGTGTGTGTGTGTGTGTGTGTGTGTGTGCGCGTGCGCGCACTGGTATTTGTCTGCGTGAAAGTGTGCTTTAATGGGTGGTTTCAGTTTTCTATGATGTCAGCTATTGGGCTAGAAAATATGTGAATCAACAATATGATTTTCAGACATTTATAATGAAGTCAGTCTTGTAGACATGAATTGTTATTTTTTTCTTCATGTCCAACACAAGTGTATGTGCATTACAGAGAACATCACTAATACTTTATTTATTTTAAGAGTTTCAGAATACTTAGTGACTTAATTAAAATAAGGATGGTTTAATAGACAAAATTGCAAAGAAATACATTTACATCAGGTACTTCTCTAGTCACAGACGTGGCCCTCACAAACTGCTCTACATATTTTGAAATCCAAAGTGATGCCAAAATTCATTTCTAACATATGTGGTGTCTTGGAAAAAATATATTGTGCAAAACAAGGATTGACAGGCTTACAGGAGAAATAGGTTAAGAAAACATTGTGAACAAAGAAAGGTGAGTATAGCTGCATAAAAAGTTCACTAGCACTGCAGTCTGATTTGAAGATCTCTCCAGACTTTTCAAATGTGCACAAAGATAACTATAACATAAAATACAGTGCTTCCTACACAGTGCTTCCTAAAGCTTATTGGAACACCTGATTTAAAATTGATCAAGGAATTAAAACCAAAATGAGTAATGGACTATTCATTTTTCAGAGAAACAGCATGTTGCGTACTGTTTTACATGGCTGGAAAGTTTGAACATGTTGTTTTAGCTCCTTAACAACTACTTTGGAGGAATACTTATGCCAGACAACATTGTCCAGGGTGCTGTGCAGGTGGTGTGTGAGCTGCTGACCTTCCTGTGAGAAGAGGGAATGACAGATCATCTGTTCATATGAGCTAATTGTCCAAGTGAATCTGAACATCCCATGCCATTTGCCAAGAATATAAAAAAAAACAATCAAATCCTTGCTAACATTCCATTTCTATTAAAAAGATTTCTGTAAATTAGTTACTATGTGCCTGGAAATAAGCTGTTCTTTATTAGTAATCATTTCCTTTAAGAAAGATGTAGTACCACGCTACTAATGCCGATGGTTTCTGTGTTTACATTTGTGTATGTTCTGAGAGGGAAGACAAACAGGTGAGTCAGAGAGAAAGAAAACAGCCAGAAGCATGTATATAGAGCATCTTTTTGCTGGATTATAGTAGTCAGCCAGTAGAGGGCAGCACATACTTAGGGTTCCCTTGTTCTACTCTTATCACCAGAGAATAAGAGAGAGAGAAAGAGCGAGACACACAGACACAGAGACAGAGGAAGAGAAAAACAGAGAGTCATAGTTGAAGAGAGTGTTTCATTGGAAACATTGAGAGATGAGCACTTCCAGTCCACTCTATTGCCTTCTTTCATTGCATATACTAACGTGGTGTACATAATCTGCCTGAGCAAACATTTCAAAAACAGGTGCCTTAACGCATACACACCCAACACAGTGTAGCACTGTTACATATCAGGAGAAAAGGTGTCAGCTGAACCTAAGGTAGAGTATATTTTTTCAAACCTTTAGGAAGGGCATTTTTTCAAAGAGGGTAAGGAACCCATGGAACAATGATTTTAACTAACAGAGAGAATAGGAATTACAAGATATGATTTACCAATGGAATCAGAATATAGTAGAAGCAAACACTTGCACAGGACCTCAATGAATTTGTGTGCTATCACAAAACGTATGTTACGCCCCCCACCCACTACCTTATTATTTATGAAAGAAATAATAAACCATCATAGCACATTACTGGGAAGGAGAAATTTAAGAGCTGCAATAACATGTGTCTGTTTAATATGGGCACCTTAATGTGTGTGTATATATATTATATATATATATATATATATATATATATATATATATATATATATATATATAAAGACTGATAGACTTTTCGCATCTGTCTTTTACAGTTTTATATCTGCACTTCTTACAAAACAAGACAGTATTTTTTTACCTCCTGCCAGTCTGGAATGATTACCACACACTACATCAGGGACAAATGTCGATAATATAAAATGCAAGACATTTTTAATATAGTGACATAGAGCTCACATAGAGCAGACAAGTTGGCATGTGTGTTTCTTTGTGTACAATTTCCTGTCTGTTAGTCTTCTTAACCAGACTTCTACACACAACTAAACATGTTACTTCCAAACAGGGATGTAGCCAGAACATTCCATGTTGTACTCACAAACTACCTGGCATGTAAAAAAAAATGCACACATCTTTCAAACTGTTTCCCCCTTACAGGTAATAAATAAACACATCATTTTCAGCAGTTTACTCCAAAACTGTTAAATATACTGTTTTTAGATTAGCAATCTTCTCTGTAACCAGGTTGCCTACCTCTTGTTAGAGACATTACTTTAGACAACTGTAGCATAATATAGCTTGAAAACATTACAATGTTTCTGAGGGATGTAAAGAAAAAAATGTACTCAGTAGAGTATAAAGGGCATGCTAGCTACATCCTTGTTTCCAAATTAATAAGTACTAGCATTAAAAATGTTACTCAGACATGCAGTAAAGCACACTGTACTAGTATTTTTACTCATTTGTCAATATATCCATGATATGGAATATGCAATTATATTTATAAAGTCCATGCAAAACAAATATAAAACTTTCCTTCTTTATAATGGTCCATACATGTGCGCAAATTTTTAGTTCCCAAAATGTGGGAGAGAGACAGAGTGACAGTACCACTCTATGTCTGCTACCCACCACCTTTGGATAAACATAAAACTAAGTATATGTAAGGACATGAGGCGTATCTATAATTTTCTAAAGAATGACTTTGAACACAATCTAGGTGGAGTGTGTAGAGATGGTGTAACAGAAAAGAAATCTGTGCAGTCGAGTAATGCTGGAGGAATACAAACTGAAGCAGGTCTTGGACCAGACGTATGTGTCCAGCTTTAAGCAGTTATGGGTTGCTTTTGTAGTTCTGGAGTAAAGTATTGTCACATTACCATATGATGAGGTCAGAAAGCCAAGGGGGAAGAGTAGCCTGAGTCGGATTACTGAAATAAATGCAGAGACTGAAGAAAAGGTAAAGTGTTTTGTGTGTGCCTCAAGCATTGTTAGCTAGTACCTCTGCAGTTAAATCCAATGAGCCTTGCTTCTCATCCTATACCAACCTCCTTTTGCTCCAGAGACCCCCTATACACTGACTTAAACCTATAATACATCAGTGCTTCCAACAATGTGCTTCTCAGCCCCAGCCCCTTCTACTACATTCCATGTAAAAAAGTATTGCCTTACCCTTACCTATGTCTGTGTTTGCTCACTTCCAGCTATTATCTATGTCTGTTCCCAATGCTGTCGATTCTCAGGTCCAGCTTTATACTTTCTGTTCCCTCAATGTAATACCCATCTTTCTACAAATCATTTCCTAGAAGAAAATATATATTATGATTTAAGGTTTAAGTGTGGCATTCTGATATTTGTATATATTCCACACAGTTGTATGTTGTATTTGTATTATTCTTTCTTCATTAATGTGCAACCTAAGCATCTAATCTAATGGCCACTGCTATCCTGTTAGAATTTGAAGTACCTTTACTGCAGTTTCCTGCCCTGTATTATGGCTTAAATGTTACAAATTCCTGGTCTATACATGATCTTATATATCAAATCTAGTAATGTATTATTAAATGCCTTATAAGATTGAACTTTTTCAGTTTTATTCATTAGTTCATTGACTGTGTAAATGATTGTCACTGGCTATTCCAAATGCTGACATGACTCCACAGATATACTCCCTAACTATTTTTTAATTTCTCCAAGTCTTTTGGGTTTCTAATACCATGACGGGAATGGACCCCATTCCTAAGTCAAAGTACAATTAAAGTTCATGAAATAAGTATTATTTCAATCTTTGTCAGCCAGAAATGCTCTTCACAGCACCACAATGTGCCCAGTAATAACTCCTTCTGCAATTCATATGGAGTTGCATGTATCAGTAACATATCTAAGTATGATTGTAGATTCTTTTTTATAAGACCCGTTGCTTTTACTACTATTGAAACTGTCGGGGTATCTTTCATCCACATCGCTTTCATTTCTGCCGGCAAATCTTGATATTTTATGACTTTGTGCCTCTCTGTATGCAAAACACTGTAGTCGCTGGGTGTAGCAAGTTCAATGATCAATGCTACTTTTGTCTTCTTTTCATGGACCACTATATCTGGTTTTGTTGCATCTATCTTTTGAACTGTTGCTAATGGCTGATCCCATGTGATGTAGACTTTATCATTTTCTGTGATGCTTTCTGGCTCATTTTTCCAGTGAATTTCAGCCACTTCAGTACCATAATGTTTTCACAATCCCCAGTGCAGTAGTCTTGCCACATTATTATGCGTTTCAGTATACAGAACTTCTGCCATCAGCATGTCACAATTAGCAATGAGGTGTGCAACTGTTTCCAATTCTGTTCTACAAATCCTACATTTGTCTGTTTCTCCCACATGTTCAATGGACTTTGTAAACCAACATGTATGTAGCCCACTATCTTGGGCCACCAATATTAACCTTTCATCTTTTGGTTTGAATTTGCCTGTTCTTAACCATTCCTACATTCAATCCTGATCAACATGAAGCTCTTCCAGACGTTTTCTATACTTGCAACTATATTTATGAATTTTCTACATTTCTTGCCTTCTCATCTGGTCCTTCACCTTATATTCTTTATTTTGTTTTTTTGGCACATTCAGTTGCTGCCTGATTTTTATCTACTTATGGTTTGATTTCCATTCCTGCTTTATGCCGATATGCTTCTTCTAAACTAGGCAGGGAAGTCATCTTAGATTTATTCTCCTCATGTTTCAAAACATTCAGTACATTTGAGTCTTGTAAGGTCAGCAGATATGTGTGCAGTCCCACAATTGTCTATACATGTAATCAATTTCAAGGTGACCCATCCCTCCTTCGGAATGGGGAATATATAATCTCGGTATGCACTGATTTTTATAGACCATTTGGTGAGCATGAAGCATTCTTCTTGTTTTCCTATCTAACGCATTCTGTGGCCAGTCAATCACTGCAAAACTGTAAGTTAGGACAGGAAGAGCAAATTGGTTTACAGCTTGAATTTTGTTCCTAGATGTCAACACTGTTTTCAGGATTAATTTAATTCTTCTAAAATATTCCTTACTAAGTTTTCTTTGCATTTCTTCATGTTTTATTGTTGATCCTTCATCAAATCCCAAATAAATGTTTATACACTCCCTCTTTCTAAAATTCTTTTATATCACATTCTTGTCCCAAACTGATGTTTTCTTGGTTTAAAGGTTGCTTTTGCACATTTATCAAGACCAAATGACATTCTTATATCATCTGAAAAAGTTTTGACTACTTGCAGCTGTGCGTTCAGTCCCTCATCTGATGAGCTATACAGTTTTAAATCGCAAATAGAAGATATGAGGTCTTTATTCGTTGTTTTCTAGGAGCCAAATTATAGCCATGGCCTAATCTGTTAAGCAGACAGCTTAAAGGGTTAAGGGCAAGACAGAATAGCAATGGTGACAGGGACTCACCCTGGAATATCCCCCTTTGAAATGTTATCCCTATAATAATAATTGGTCCTTTATCATGCAAAGTGGTTTGGTACTGTTTCATGGTCATGTAATGTAGTTGATTCATTTTTAAGAACTCTTTTATCCATGAATGTGGAACACTATCAAATGTTTTTTTACATTCAACCCATGCCATACTTAGATTCTTCCTCTTTTTACAGTTCTCCATTATGACTTTATTTAGCAACATATTATCCTTTGTTTCATATGACTTTCTTTTACTACCCTTTTGTTCTATTGCCATGATTGAATTTTCTTTTAAATGACTATAAACTCTGTAGGCATCGATTCCAGCATATAGTTTATATGTCATCAGAAGGCAAGCTATTGGTCTATAATTTTTAGGAAAACTTGCAGGTTCACTCTTAAATGGGAACATTGCTTTTCCTTTTGTTAACCAGGTTGGTGTCTGTTCTGAGTGTGCATATAAATAGTTCTTACTCATGGGTAAATCTTCATGCAAAGATGTTAATGCTTTTAGCCAGAAGTTAGGTAATGCATCTGGGCCTGGGGGAATCCATTTGGAGGCGTTTCTTAACTTTATCTCAATCTCTCTGGCTGTTACCTCATCCCATTTCATATCCTGTACCTTTGAACTTCTTAGTCTTTCTTTTACTTCTTCTATCCATTTAGCATCTTTGTTATTCTCTGCAGGATCTTCATAGATATTTCTCTAAAATGTATACATTTATTATTTTTTGGGTGGTCTTTCAATTCCTTTTGCCTTGTTTCCCATTTCTGTATAGAACGTTTTGTGGTCATCAATAAGTTGATTATTTTGCACTTTTCCTTTATATTTATTTGTGTTTCTGCCTGTGCTGAGATGTTTAGTTTATTATTTGCACTAGAGCAAGATAGATCCTGGTCTGGTATAATACTGTGCATTGCTTTTATCATGTCTAGCTTTCTGAGTATTTTTGTTGATCTGTTCCCTCTTCTATACTCTTCTAACAGTGACACTTCTTGTCTTAATTGCTTTATAGTTTTCTCTATTTGATATTTCCATGATGGCATTCGATTTCTCCCCTTCCTTTCCCTTACTGCCCTGTGTTCTTGTGGTAGAACTTAGTTGCACAGTAGTATATCCTGTTTATTTCTGTTATATTGTATGGATCTCTATAGACAGTCCTAATTACTGTGTTCATTTGTTTTATCAAACTTCTAACTTTCTGGGTTTTATTCACTTTCTGAAATCTATTTCTTTCATTGCTCTTAATATGTCTATGTCTCTTAAATCAAGTATCTCTTGCTTAACTCATTTTCTTCTAAACAAAGTGCATATTCTTTGTTCTCCATTTCCTGCCAGCATTCTATAGAAAGTTCTATAGCATCTTCCTATGGCACATTCTCTTCAATTTCATCCTGTGCCATCCATTGCTTAGTCATATGGGAACTCACTGGCTTATCACTCCTCAACATTGACTGCGTCAGAGTTGCCACAGTTTCCTGTTCCTTCCCTTGCTGTCCAGCTTCAAATTAACATTTATACTGGTTTTCTGTGGAAGGCTCCAAAATATCTTCATATGCCAGCTGCCCAGTTGCTTCCCATTCCACTGGTTTTTCCTTAATTTGGATGTCTATTGTTCTATCCTGCTGTGGTGCTTTCTGAGTTAGATTTTCTACACTGCAGGTACTCCATAACCTCAGCTTCTATTTCTTTAACTTCTCCATTACTAATCTCCATTTGTACTTTTCCTCTTTGTTTTCTTGCTTTTTGTGTTGTAAAATTTTCCATGTCTGGATTGCTTTGCTTGTATTTCTCTTCAAATATCTTTGGTGCTGCTCTTTTTGTATTGATTGATTTAGCTTTCTCCTTTGCATAAATATTGCACCATATTAAATCTCTTTTTCTTTCCATGTCCATATTTCTTCTTCAGATGTCTCCTGATCATTCTGTTTCTTCTTACCTCAGAGGCTCATTCCATCATGCTGTGATGTACTCTGTGTTAGACCTGCTACATCAAATCTTTCACTTCACAGGCACTCCATAACTTCAACTTCTATTTTTTTAACTTCTACTTTATTAATCTTTTCTACATTCCCTCTTTGTGATATTATTTTTCTTATTGTGAAATTTTCTTTATCTGGATGCCTTTGCCTGTATTTCTCTTCAAATATCCTTGGGGCTTTTTTGTATTGATTAATTTGGCTTTTGACATTCAATAAATATTGCACCATATCAAATCTCTCTTTCTTTCCTATGTCCATATTTCTTTTTTAGACTTTTCAAAAATCTCTAGGTTTTGTTGTTTATATTTTTGCACTCTCTCAGATGCTTCTTTTTCCAAACAGGTCAAAGTTCCTTGGTCAATATAATGTTTCATAAATCTGTTGTATTAATGAACAAACATTTTTCTTTGAGGCTTCTGACAGTTTTTCTTGTGGAAGTATTTTTCTTTCCGCTAATTTCTCTCAATCTTTTTCTATACCTTGTGTCTGGAAATTCTGTTTTTTTTTTTTTTTTTTTTTTTTTGCGTAATAGTAAGAACACAAATTTTTTTCTTATCCTCAATAGTCCATGCTATCGTCTTTATGGCTCTTCTTTGGACTATCAGGTTTTGTGATTTTTGTAGACTGCTACTTCCTTCTACAATGGGGGGGGTGGGAATTTTCCCCCTGAGCTTGGCCTAGCCCCATTGTAGGAATGTTTCCAAATGTTGATGATTCTACACTGTCATATTTTCTGGTCCTGACACGAGTGCGCCTACCAGGACTGAGCACTTTTTTATCCTGAGTCTTGTGCACCCGGCTATCTTTTTTTATTTTTGACCCACTTCTGTCCATGATATATGCTATATAAATTACAGTCTATATACCAGTGACATCTTGGGGAGATTTTGTGAAAACCAGGTTTTACCTTGTGAAGGTACTCACCAAGACTTGAGGATAAATTCAATTTCGGCAACACCACCCTCCTTTGCTTGCTGACTTATCTCTCCATTCAGACCCCTTCTGAAATGTACTTACAATTTACTTTCCATAAAGCACTGTATGTTGACTGTATTAGCAAAAAGTCTAACAAACCTTGTTGTAAAGCAAGAGGCCTTCAGGAAATATAGTCAAAATATCTGAGCCTATGAACTATCCCTAATGCATTAGTTAGTTAAGTGAAAGATAAAACATGATCAGTAGCCTTTTTTTGCCAGAAATTAACATCATCAGTCCCTTTTTCTCATTTGTACATGGAGGTCA
This sequence comes from Protopterus annectens, assembly GCF_019279795.1. Taxonomy (NCBI): domain Eukaryota; kingdom Metazoa; phylum Chordata; order Ceratodontiformes; family Protopteridae; genus Protopterus; species Protopterus annectens. Next base: position 1,949,931,982 of record NC_056728.1, read on the forward strand.
GGGTATAATGTAAACTGTCACAACTTCACTCGATTCACAGATACTCACCTACCTTCTTTAAAAGTCATTCTTGCCTGCCTATCTTCCTGCCAGCCTGTCTGGGGTCTTGTCTCATGTAATTCCATCATGTCTTGACTGGGCATCTTCTTCTCCACCTGCCTTTTTCCTATTGCTCCCAAATCAGCTTTTCCAAATTGTTTTCTGCTTTCCAGCACATGTAACTGAACCAGAAAACTCTTCTCCTTCACTTTCTCTGTAAGTGGCGTTACTTTGTCTGCTCTGATGCCATCATTTCTTTACTTGTCCTGTAACCCACTACACACTTCAGACACTTCATCTCCATCATCTCAAACTTCCTTCACTGTCCAGGTTTCTATTTTATAAAGAAATACTGGTTGCACTACTTTTTACTTCAACTTAGTTTTCAACATTTAGGCATCCGTCTGTCACACACTACCCTGACAATCAGTGCCGCTTTGCTGCATCACCTCTGATTCTAGTTTTGACCTCTTTAGTCAACTTCTCTTCAGTCTCATCTCACAGATACTAGAAGCTGTCACTCTGTTGTACTGTTTTCCCTTCTATCTCAATCTGAAACTTTTTCTGATGTCCCTCATTTGTTGTCATGAGCAATGTCTTGTCTGTTCTCAGCATCATCCTATGTGACATCAGTTTTGCATTACAGTCCCTTATTATTTGCCAATGTACCTATTTAGAGCCTGCTTGCAATGCCACATCATCTAACAGCTTTGTTGATGTGCTTCCTCCAAGCTGTTTGCTGATGTACTCCATCACTGGTAAGAGCAGCAACTGGCTCAAAGGTGAACCCTGACGTGCACCCAGTCTCAGTGGGGGAACCCCTCTGTGAGGCCAAGCACTGCTCATACTTTGTCATTGGTTCCCTATACTTAGCCTATACTTATTCTACCAGTTTTTCCAGGACTTCCGACCATCGCAGGACTGCCCCCAAATCAGCTTTCTTGGGACCTTGCCACATGCTTTCTTCAAGTCTAGGAATGCCCAGTTAGACTTTTTCCCTCATGTGCAGCTTTTTCTCCAATATCTGTCTCAATGCAATCATGAGGTCAGTTGGACTGTATCCTGATCTGAATCAAAACTGTTCATTTCTTACTTTCTGCTACTCTATATTTCTATTTCTCAGTCACTCATTCTAGCACTTTCTTGCAGTGTGACAGGAGTTTGATAGTTATTTACTGCCTGCAGTTGTGAATATTCCCTTCCTCTTGCATACAGGCACCTTAAGGCTTACTCTCCGGACATCTGGGAAATGTATCTCTACGTGCAAGAAATTTGGCACAGATTCAGTATAGAGCATAAAGTCTTGCCTGTCTTCTTCTGATACTACTAATATTCTAATAATCATAGAAGATAGATGGAGGAAATTGCTAAAGACTATTCCATCTGCTACACTTGTGTGTATCTTTCTATGTTTGTTGAATGAAGTGGATCTTTCTAGTTATCTCCTATGTTTAACACCTATAATAGCCCTTTTTAGCTTAATGATCAGAGAGTTAAGACCCCCCATGTAGTCATCAGCTGCATTTAATTATCACTTTAAGATGGAGATAAAATTCACAGTCAAGCAGTTAAAACAATTAGAAAGATTATCTGTAGTCTGAAAGGCAGTCTGAACACAGTCATGTGTGTTATATGCTGCATTATCCAGGGATATGAACTTTTTCATCAGCTTGTCCTTTGGTTAGAATGCTTAGCAAACAAATCTATTTACATATTTAAATCTCAGGAAAACAGTCTCAAAGTGTGTACTAAGGACATCTCAGATGCTTGCTTTTCCTTCTAGCAGTTAAATGTTGTTGCAAGTATAAACCTTGACTATGTTTCCTATGCCCATCCCTGCTAAGATTCCCACAGTCAGGCAAGAAAGAAAAAAATGTTACTGTTTACTGTGCTTTTCTTATACAACTGTCTGTAGAAACATTCCTTTCTTGAAAAGAGTAGATAGTGAGATATTATTCTATAGAAGCCCACCACAGCTCAAATACTGAGTTTTGCCAGCAGCATACATAGTGTGAATATCAATTAACTGTGCAGATTTACAGATGAAAGAAGTATGTTTGTATGATGTGGTACACAGCAAATCCACTGTTCTCTCTTTCTCGCTGACTCTCTCTCTCTCTCTATATATATATATATATATATATATATATATATATATATATAATATCTTGCTTCTCTCTCTCTTTCTGTCTCTCTCTCTGTCTCTCTGTTGCCCTTGTAACTGTGAAAAAAGATCACATTGAAAGTGCAATTAACCCTGGGAAGTAAGTGTATTGTTCGCTTGCCTTTCAGCAGTCACTGTGAATTTTTTTTATGCCTCTGGCCACTAACATGTCATTTCAGTATCCCTTTACCGCTACTTCTTATGATCCATTCTTACATTTTTGCTTTTGGCAACTCAGCTTATTCTCTTCAGTGTGGAGGCTCTGGCTCCAGAAGAGAAATTCTTCAGGCTAACTTGGTTACAAAACTTGCTCCTTACAGCAGGAACGGTAGCTGGACCATTTCAGCTGTCATGTATACTGTGGGTCAGGCTATTATTTTGCTTTTTCTTTCTGTTTATCCTCAGAAAGTAGACAGCCATTACAATTACCATGCATGTGGCTTACTTACATGCGGTCTGAATAAGAGGTCTGAGCCTTGCATGAATACTGCTATTGCTTATACCAGTAAAAGGTAAAGTAGTGAATATTTTCCTTTCACTCACGAGAAACATTTCACCTGGTCTCCAAATACTACAACTTACCCCAATGGCTGAACTTCTGGCTGCCATCTTGTTAACCAAATCTGGATTAGCTAAAACTACAGTACAGACAGAAATATTCTGCATCTGTGTCAGCAGGTTGAGCTGAATAGAGGGAATTTCTCTGAGCATGTTTTTTTTTGTGTGTGTGTGTGTAAGGGCAACCTAGGGAACAAGTTTCAGAAGCAGACAATATTAATTGTTTGATTATTTATTTATTTTCTGGTGGTATGCTAAAAAGTAAATAATCAGAAGATGAGCAAGATTATAGCTTAATAAATGGAAGAGAAATGCATGCAGGAAGTGAAAGATGAAATACACTAAAATCATTTTTTGCATGGTTTCTATAAAATAGGAGATTATCTAAATATAAAAAAACACACATTAAAAATAGTAAATCAATTTAATGCCATTACTTGAGGGTGGAAGCAATGAAAAAAAACCTCTAAAAAATTAGGAGAGGTAGAACTGAATAATGAAAAAATATTGGCTAAGTAGGTCAATATCCAGATGACTTATTGAATGATGAAGAAAGGAAAGTAGAAGTTATCCGAAAGGAAGATATAATTAAACCATATTTAGTTGAGAGACCAAGTTATAAAAACAGGAATGAGAATCAGTTAAGTAAGAAGACTGAAGCTGTAAGAAGTAGTACATATATGTTGGGATGTGTCCGGCAGCTTGGGCTCCACAGTATACATGTGACCGGGGAATAATTCATAAAAACTAGGACACTTTCACCAAACCTCCAATGAACTCTTCTTTTTTCAGGGAACAAGCCTCTCCCCAAGCACACTTGCATGTGGAGGGCACCCCCACAGTCACTGAACATATATACACCAACTCAGAGGTCACACAACAATGGAGAAAGAGGAAAGCTCCAATATCAGTGAAAGTAGTTATGGCAAAAATTCCTTGACCCTTTTATAGTTACTAAAACTTCTTTCAATGAAATGATAGGAATCTGAGGAAAAGACATGTTTAAAAGTGTTCTAGGGCATCATCATAGCATACAGTACACAGATGAAGTAATGCCCATCAACTGAGAACATATGGATAGGGTACAACCTGCTCAACAGCAGATGGACATCAGAAATGCAAGGAAGAGAGTTCCAGGTCAGAGACCATGTATTAGTCTTAGGTCCTTATGCAACAAACAAGTTTTTGGCAAAGTGACCAAGGCTCATGGAGGTGATAGAAAAAGTACGTGATGCAAATTATATATTCAGGCAGACAGGAAAGACAGTCTGAACATGTGAATGTGAGGAAATCCTAGAGGAAGATAAATATAGAGGCACAGAAATTTGTACGTTTGGCAGCAGAAGTCACAGAACATAAGGAGAAAAAGTTATTGTCCATACTTCACATCCTGGTAGATGATACATTTTCAAAACCCCAGAAACAGAAAGTACAAAAGTTTCTATTATAGGACAAATGTATATTGTCAAAACTGCCCAATGAAATGACTTCAGTTAAATGCCATACTAAAACCATCCTACAGGAGAAGAATAACCTGAAGCCTTACAATACACCTGAGTCCCACAGAAAGTGAGTCCAAGAGGAGGTAAAAAGAGATACCAGAACTAGGAGTTAGTGGATAATCTAACAGACAATGAAACAGAAATACAGTTTTGTTTGCAAACCAGATGGAATCATTAGATTCATCAACAGCTACAGTGTTTCTAAGTTTGACAGTTATCCAGTGCCTAGAGTAGATCTCTGCTCAAACAGTTCTTAACTACCCTGGGTCATGGCAGAATCCCGCAAAGGATAAAACTGCTATTTTGACACCGGGTGGCCTGTTTTAGTAAAACATCCTCCTGGCTGGCATTCATGGTGCTCCAGTCAGTTTTCAATGGCTAATGGACAGAGTCCTTAAACCTCATGCCCCCTGCACTGCTGCATGTTTAGATGATGTGATCGTACAATCATAAGACTGAACTTGACACCTGTCTAAGCTACAAGCTCTCTAGACTTCCATTGCACAGGCAGTTCCTCCAAAAGTAAAACTGGCAAGGCAGATGTGAGGTACCTGGGGTATGCTTTAGTGTGCGTATTATCAAACCCCAGAAAGAGAAAGGAGAGGTGGTTATTGGCTGTTCATATCACAAACCAAGAAGCAGGTTAGTGCCTTTTTGGGCTTGGATGGAGATGGGGAATGAAGTATACATAAAAATGTATTTAGTGCTTCAACAAAAGATGGATCTGCTCTGATGCCAAATGCCCCCTGCATAACCAAGAAAACATGTTGAACATGAATTAACTGCTGAAATGCAGGTAGTTCTGTGAAGGTATGACCTTAATGACTTTAGCAAAGTAAAACTATATGAGCAGGTCCTTCCATGCTATCTTACATGTGCGTGACAAACTTACCATGATGTTGTCAGCTTAACTGTATCACCAGCACTATGTGAAACACTGAGCTATCCTCTCATCGGACATTGAAGATGTTTTCATAAACGTAATGCAAACCATAGCATCACAGCCCCCCCTCCCCAAAAAAGCACATGCAGAAATGCTGATGAACAAAATGAAAACTGTCTGCTGATGCCACAGCAGTGAATGAACATGGTGATTTTATATACCATGCCTGCCTATTTAGGGGTCACATATGTTTGATTTAATTAATGCCAATACATCAATGTGATCCACCCTATCTAAAAACAGAAAGGGAGTGGGATAATTTTATCATGGTCCTTGCTGAAACTGATACTTCTGAATCACTTGCACACTGCATGCAAAACTGGGGGCTAATTAATGCTGCTAAACACAAATTATCTGCAGCACAAACAGGCAGTGCTAAGGAGACATCATCGGAATCCCCCTAAACCTACACCAGTATGTCTTAAAAAGACATGAGTTGTTATCAATATAAGTGTGTGTTACTGTTGTTTGTTGCTTAGTATTATTAATTTATTATTTTTTATTATTTTAAAAAAGTGAACTTTTGTCTGTTCTCTTAACTTTATAATCAAGCATTGTTATATTAAAAACAGAATAAACATCACGTTTTTTTTTCAAGTTCTGTAAAATATATCCTATTTTGAAATCAATGATGTGGTTTCATTATTAAGTTTGTTTATGTGAATGCTTGTTTTCTAAACACCATAATGATCATAATAAGGTACAAACAAATAACAAGGAAGTAAGCAATGCAGAACTACATTGGACAGAACTGCTGAAAACACTGGATAAAAGCAAGGAATAATTCCAGATAAATCAGTTTTAGGGTTAATGGTAAATGGACTATTGAATAAAGTGAGCAAATCAATCTAGGAAACAAATAAAAAAACAACAGTAAAATTAAATGCGAGTGAAATGACTTAGCAGTTAATTTGCTAATTCACTTTGATATGTTTTAGGGACCTTTTAAAACTAAGTAGTGCTGGGGCCTCCTATAACTACTGGTGAAGGAAGTTCATAGGTTCATAGGTTCATAGGTAGGTACTAGGCTATCGGCCCAGGGGCCTATACAAGCCCAGCCAAAAAGGTACCCTGGCTTTTGCCACCCAAGAAAATTATTTTCCTGTGCCACTGTCGAGTAGAGCCACAGAGGTGATCCCCGGGGTGAATTTCCTATTTCCCAACCAATCATCAAGATTTTTCTTGAAGAGCACTAATGAGGAGCTTTGTTTGATATAGATAAGTAGTTTATTCCAGAGTATGGGAAGTCTCTGGGGCAGGAATCTATCCCTCCGGCATGTTCTGTTTATTGTGGTGACAAGGTTTAGGTCCCTAGAGCGTGTAGCTAGGAGGGATTGGGATTTAAGTGGAGCATGTCCAACAGCTCTGGGTTTGACATAGCTTTGTATGTTAGGCAGAGATCACCTCTGAGTAGGCGATAAGTGATGGAGTAAAGCTGGAGTTTTTTGAGACGGTCTGCGTAGGGCATCTGTTTGAGGCCGGTAATCCTCTTTGTGAGGTATTTCTGCGGCCTTTCTAGTTGTTGTAGATGTCTTGTGAGGTACATACCAAAAGGGGCATTGTACTCTATAATGGGTCTAATGAGTGATGAGTAGAGGGGAACAATGACCTCTTTTTTTCTGGATGAGAAACCTTTTGTGATGAGGTGTGCCATGTAGAAGGATTTCCTGACTACTGTGGCGATGTGATTATCAAAGGAGAGACTACTGTCCACCTGTGTCCCAAGGTCTCTTATCACACTTTCGGTGTTAAGTATGCTACCGCCTATGTTGTAGTTCACAGGTACAGAGTTTTTACCAAAGGGGATGACAATGCACTTTTTGGCATTGAGCTTGAGGCCATGGCTTTCACACCAGGCATCTGTCTCAGCAAGGTCCTTTTGTAGGATGTCCACATCGTTAGGAGTTTCGATTATGGCTCCTAGTTTGCAGTCATCTGCGAACTTCATTAGCCAAAGACCTTTTATGTTAGCCTGTACTTCAGAGAAGTAGATACCAAACAGGAGAGGACCCAGGACTGAACCCTGTGGTACTCCACTTGTCACTGGTCTGAAGTCGGATTTGGAGTCTGTTACTTTCACAGTGTGGACTCTGTTAGTGAGCCAGTTGCCAACCCATCTTTTGACATAGGGATTTATACCTAGTTTAGTGAGTTTATCTATAATTCCAGAGTGGGAGATGGTGTCAAAAGCCTTGGCAAGATCTAGATAGGCTGTGTGAACCACCTTACCCTTGTCTATGGCTTTGGTGACTTCTTCAAAGAAGTCTATCAGGTTTAGGAGACATGATCTGCCTATTACAAACATGAACTGAGTGGGATCCAGAGTTTGGAGATTACCAATGTTTTTGTTTACAAGTTCCATGATGATACATTCCATGGCCTTGCAAACCAGGCTTGTCAGGCTAATGGGGCGGTAGTTCCCAAGGTCCATGGTGGCTCCCCCCTTGTGGAGTGGGTTAACCGTTGCTGTGCACCATTCAGCAGGCACAAAGCCTGAGGTGAGGATATGATTAAACATGGTACTTAGGTGGGGTGCCAGTTCATTCTGTAGTTCACGTAGAACGCAGCCTGGGATGTTGTCTGGTCCCATGAATGCTGTGTTCTTGGCTTTGGAGAGTGTGGTTTTTACCTGTACAGTCGTGATTACAGGAACTTTGTATTCTTCCGGTATAGAGATAGGTTTTTTAGGGGGTGAGAGGGGGGGTAAAGTTAGCACTGAACCTATCTGCTAGGATGTTAGCAATATCAGTTGGGTCTGTATATTTAGTGCCATTGTGCTGTAACTCAGAGCAGATCTGAGTGTTGCCATTGAGGTTCTTGACATAGCTATAGAATGCTTTGTGGTTGTCTTTAGAATCAGTGGTGATTTTGTTTTCGTAACTAGCTTTGGAGGATTTTATCAGGGATCACAGCTTCTTACTGAGGCTGACCAGGGAGCTCCTCCACTCGTGGGATTTTACTCTCTTTTGCAAGAGCTTCTTCCTTCTGTTGTACAGTTTGTTTGTGGCAGGAGACCACCAGATTGGCTTCCTTTTTTTGGAGGATAGCGTCTTGGTTCTGTTTGGGATAGCACGATCCATGCACTCATGTAAGTGCTTATAAAGTGCAATTGTGTAGTTCTAAAGATAAAAGCCTAGATGGCAAAAATCTCAAATTTTCAGAGACTTTTAGAGAAGCCCTTGGAAGCTGCAGTGATCCCAGCCAGAAGAAACAGTGGCCCTCCAAAAAGTATGGAAGCAAAGCTTCTAAAGATATGGGAACCCAGATCCTCTGGGTCTTAGTAAAGCAGTAGAATAATGTAAAGGCAGTACATGACCAAGCAGGGAAGTTAGTGAAGATATGCTGGATAGGTATAATATGAAGGTAACAAGATGTATCTGCAATTAAGCTGCAGAATTTTAAAACTGCTGAAAGCAAATGTGTTCACTATTAGTCAGCTTCTGGTATAGGGAGTTGCAGTAATCAAGCTGGAAAGATACCAGACCTTGAGTAATCACAAGGAGGTCTTTTGAAGGAAGGAAATGTTTGTTGGAAGAGATATGTTGAAGATGGAAGTAGGAACTGTCTTTACAACAATTGACATCTGGTCCTAGAGTGACAATCTCTCATCAAGAATCACAACAAAATGTAGCATCTTCTTCACAAAAGTCAACCGCTCATCATTGTAACCTAGAATGGAGTCAAGGTATCAAATGACTATATTCCTTCAAAGTCACATAGATTTCTCTGGCTGTAGTACATGTTATATTGCAGATGGTTGCCAGTGTTGCAGTTTAGGATGGACTCCAAGTCTCCTCCTAGTGAGTCTATAGCAGATAACATATCCTGCGAGTATGCACCAAGAATAATAATGGGTCTAAAGTAAAACCTTGCAGAACTACAGATGTAATAGCATAAATAGATGAAGAGCGATACAATCCACTGGATAAAACCACTACAGTAGGAGGCAAACCATGCAAGGACAGTGCAAAAGGCTCCATGACTAGTTACTATTTGCCCCATCATTAATCTTAGTCTTACATGGGAATCAGCACAAATTGCATTCCTCCCGTGCTTGCCATATCTCAGGTACTGAACAAAAGGGAACTAGGGAAGAGCAACTTCTGTTAGATATAGCCCAAGATTAACATCTGCTCAAGATCACTGTGACAAAATTCATGTCAATATCAAGCAGCAAGTCAGAAATGGTAGTAGGGTTGTTGCAAATGGACCTGACAATAATGTAAAGTGCCTGGAGATGAGCCAGTGGTGCCAAGATCCCCAGCACCTGGCCAGCAAAAATAAATGATTGCCTAGGTACACTGCACAGCACCAGGTTAATGGAAGTGAAGGGTTTCACCCATGCATCTCAAATGGATAATGGAACAACTGGCACCAGTCATAGAAGCAGTCCTCTTCCATCATTTACCCTTATGCCTCGTCCATATTTGGTGTTTACGGTGCAGTCAAAAAACATCTATTTGAAGTTTAGGGAGGAAAAAAATGCACAGTGCCAGACAAATGTGCATAGAACAGGCCAATGAAACAATTATCATGAAAATAAAAAAATGACATAGGAAACCTTCAGTCACTGGCTTCAACCCATTTTGGTTTTGTCAAGGGCAGGTCATGCCTACTGTACTTGGAGGACTTCTTTGAGAAGGTCAGCAAAGCAATATATAATGAAAACAGTGTATATCATCTACCTTGACCTGGCCACAGCTTTCACACACTCTGGAATTGTTGAATAAACTCATAAAATTAGGTATTAACCCCTATGTTACACAATGAATACCCATCTGGCTCTCAGATATGACCCAAGAAGTTAGCATAGGAGAGTCTACTTCCACAAAGTGGCCAGTCACTAGCAGATTCCCTCAGGGTTCGGTGCTGGGGCAGCTATTTTTGGTATATACTTCTCAAGGGTCAGGGTAAACATCAAGGGCCTTTGGCCGCACAAAGTTTGCAGATGATTGCAAACTTTGTGCAGCCATGAAATCCCCCAGTGATACAAATACCCTTCAAAAATGCCTGACACAGACAAATAACTGGTGCCACAGCTAATGTCTAAAACTCAATGCCAAGAAATGCATAATAGTATCCTTGGGGAAGATGGCTACCCTTCAAAACTACCACATTGACAATGCACGCCTAAGATCCTCAAAGACTGTCTAAACAACATATCCTACATGGAGTGGCTGAAAGCCCTGTCACTATACTCACTATCCTACAGACTGCTAGGAGATGACCTGTGTTCTGCATACAAGACATCCTCCATCCCATTATTGATGGATTTACTGCACATCAAGTAAGTCAAATGGCATCAGAAATACTTTGTCTAGGGATCTAAACCTGTTTTGTAACACCAACAGAATGGTTTGGAGGGACAAGTATATTTCACAGAGGATATCACTGCTGTGGAACAGTCTCTCCTTCCACATAAAAACAAAATTCACCCCGGTCCAATTTCAATCACAACTTAGAACTATGGATAGGAAACAGAAAATTTACCCAAGACATGCTCCCTGTACTGCTAATGGGCAGATGCCACTCCTAAATGCTTTATCCAATGCATGGGTCCCCTCAAATTATCTATGGTATGATCCTAGTTATTCTCATTAGAGTACTATATAATTATTGACCATGGGATGGGTAAGGCCAATCTATAACCAAATGGGATAGGTTATTTTGAGCACAAAAAGGAAAACTAGCTAGGCATAAAATGGCCTGCTAGGGCAGCTACCCTAGTACTTATCTATGAACCTATAATAGTAGACCTAGTGGTCAGGGATGTGAGAATACATGTAGACATCAATGTGAACTTTCACCTTCACGGTCAGTGGTGGTAAGGAAGTCATTCTATGTTGTGCAACAAGTAAACAAGAGTAAGGCATCTAGGTCCAAGGATGTCATTGTTCTGCTGTACGTGGTCCTCATTAGATTGATTATTGAGTACAACTCACCTTTCGATATGTACCTGACCAGGCATATGTGACAACTGGACTGTACACAGATACTGGGCATAAATAAAATGGCCTATGGAGACTACCTCAAAGCCCTGTCCCTGTAGTTGCTATCCTACAGGCTGCTAAGCTTTGCTCTGTACCTGGCCTACAAAGCATCCTCTGATCCCACTCTGATGGACCTATTGCACATCACCAAAACAAACAGCATCATAAATACCCAATCTTGGGACCTAAACCTTGCCTGCAACATAAATAGGACACACTGGGGGAACAAGTATGTGTCTCAGAGACTACCCATTCTCTGGAACAGGCTTGCCACAGATGTCAAGCAGAGCTCTTCCCTAATCCATTTCAAATGTAACTTGGACCAGTGGATGGGGAATCTGAAATTTACTCCTGGTCTGGCATGTATATCTCTACTAGATTGAGGCTATCTGCAAATTCTTGACCACCCACACCCAAGTCTACATATATCCCATAAAACAGCCATGTAGTATCAACCTGCTAGGTACCTTTGAGAAGCAAAATTAGGCCTAAAAAAGTCCACAGGGGTCGATAGCCTTGTAATCTCTGATGATCCTGAAGGAGATGAAAATTCAAACTAAATATGAGCAACAAATACTTAAGTAAATCCTGTTTTAATCAAATAACATATGACACTGTTATATGCAAGAATGTCAGACAGCATAATATCATAGAGGTATATCTGAGTGCTGCAAATGTTAAATGCATATGTGAATGAAAAGTGAGTGAACAGGTGAGAAGGATAATGAATATGAATTAAATGCAAACGTCTGTTTAAGTGACTTATTCAGAGTTACACTGTTAGGCAATAGAGGCTGAGGGATTCAAACATTGGACCTCTGAACTATAGGGCTTCAGGTAGCAGTTTGTTAATAACTCAAGCCCTACACCTTAACTATATGAGGCAGGAGCCCTTAATCCTCCATAACAACTGCCAGACCTCCATTAACTTCTTTTTTTAATTTTTGTTTATTTCTTTGATAAATCACTGAAGTTTACATTAAGTGTCAGTCATTAGAGTGTCATGTTGTTGTTGTTCATAAAGTGCATGTTCATACAAAATAATTTTTATGTGATTTAGAGTAGTCTGCTCTTGTCTCTCTCCTGTTTTGCAGAACATCTCTGATTTTTGCCTCATATTTATACCCTGCCTCATATGTATGCCCTGTCATTGAGTAAGGCATTAAATCAGACATTACTTTGGGGCAACTGGAAGCTTTGTCTGGAATCCTCAGTGGTACTCTGAACTGCAAGCCTAGGATCTACCTATGAACCACAGCAGTTATGGTGTAAAGGAAGGGAATTGATTGTAGTAAATAGGAACATCCATCATATGATGTGAACCTTGGTTTCTTTGTTCTGTTCAGTTTTGACAGTGTGCTTATTATTTAGCTGTGAATAAACTGGCCAGCATGATGTCTCTGAATTTAATGTTACTATTTTAACTATGAATACATTTTTAATTTAGCTTGTTTTCTGAGGCACAGATGTAAAATGCACCATATTTGGGCTACAACAGTTTGTGTAGCACTTAGTGCAGATGCATAAGGCTATGAGCTGTTAAAAGAGTTGCTTGCTGTAGTACAAGATTTGATTCTCTCAGCCTTCATTTGTTTTCATAGTTTCATAGTTTCATAGTATAGTACTAGGCTATCTGCCCTGGGGCATTTGTAAGCCTAGCCATAGTGATGTGGCATTTGCCTCCCCATGAAATGGTACAAAAATGTACAGAATAAATCTAGAATACTGTGCCTCTGTCTAGTAGTGACACAATGAAGGTCCCCTTATATAATATAATTAGTTTACTGTGCCCCTGTCTAGCAGTGACACAGATGTGACCCCTGGGGTAAACTTACGATCTCCCATCCACTCATCAAGATTTCTCTTGAAGAGAGTCAGTGAGGGGCTCTGCCTAATATGAACTGGGATCTTGTTCCAAAGCATGGGAAGCCTCCGGGCCATGAATCTATCCCTCCAGCATGTCCTATTCATACTTGTGCCAAGGTTTAAGTCTTTAGCTCTTGTGGTCCTGATGGACTTGGATTTTTTGAGGTGGAGCATGTCCATCAGATCCTGATTGGACATGGCCTTGTACGTCAGGCAGAGATCACCTCTGAGCAGGCGGTATGATACTGAATATAGCTGAAGTTTCTTTAGTCTGGCAGAATAAGACATATGTGACTCTAACCAAGTTACTTTAACAGACAGTACTGCTTCTGAAAAAGGACACATGTCCAGTGAGCTGTCCCAGGCTGTTAGCAAATAGGTTATGCCTTTGTCTTTTAAATTTTTATACCCTTCAAATAATTGCAATTAGTACTTCAATATATGATATTTGAGTATGAATTACAGCACATATCTTGCAGTTTAATGGGTTGCCAGATGCTTGTTCACTAAATGTGAGTTTTAAAGGAAGAGAAGTATACTGTTTCTTGTGCCAAGTCTCTTCTCAGTGTGAGAGTGTTTTGTTTTATTTAGACAATGTCTGCCAGCATTTTTCTATAAAAATTGAAATAAAAGTATTAAATGAAATCTCAACCTCTATGATAATTGTAAAAATAAATAAGAAAATAGTATGTTCACTGACAGGTTTGAACAGAGTTTATTGTACTTGGAGAGAGACAACTAAGAAATGGGATATTGGTAAGGCTGGCAGGAGTCTGATTCATTATACTGCATAGGGCCCAATTTGTCCATGACCCAGGCATATTGACTCTGGAGGTATATGGTGCAACAATATGACATTATCAGCTATTCAAGTTTATCATACCTGTACAAGTGATGTTAGAGGGTGTGGTTAGTCTTGACGACAGAGAAGGCATTGAGAGGTCAGACATTAGATGCAGGTGTCCTGCAAGCATTAACCCCCTCCCCCCAAAAAAACAGAATGTTTCATGCAGTAATATTTCTGATTTTTGTATGACTTGTGTTTGCAGGTTTTTGAACAAAATCTGCTGCAGCATTTGTATTACCTTTAATTGTTTTGTTTTGTTCATTGTAATAAATAACAAATTAAGTCATTAATAGGCAATATTTTGTAATATAGTCTAAACATGTTGCATTTTAGCAATATATCTTTGCAATACCATTTTTACAGCCTTCAGCAACTACAAAGGGGTCGGCTTTTGTCAGGTCATATAGTCTGCATTATTTGTAGTGATGATCAGAACCATTTGATCTTTAGCATCCATTATGTAGCCATTTTTGAATATTACTGTGATACAATCTTCTCCACAAGATCAGATTGTAAATAATTTCTGCATTTAGTTAAAAACTGTTTCCCTGGCAGTTAGTGCAGAGGACTAATGCTCCAACTTGTTAATAATCTGCTTCCCATGGAAAGGGTGCAGTGTTTGAATCTTTCCACATTCCTTTACTTTACTGTGTGATATTGAGAAAGTCACTTAACCAGACAGTGCTTTGGGTTAATTGGGAATTTGGGCTAGACTCTTTAATGGTCTCTTGGACAGCATGCCTAGTAACTATGAACCTGTTTTTCTTGGTGTTTGCCAGCCATTCGGTATTATATGGCTGATTTAGTTCATTAATGTTGTGACAATGTTACCAGCATATGCATTTTTAATGCAACATAGGCAATTTATTCTTCAAGGGCAGCAGGCACTGCATTTGTAGCTAAAACACTGAAATGCAAAGTTATTTGCCAACAGCAATCTTTGCATTTTCTCTCACCTTCCTCTGCTGCTTCCTTATACTTTTCTAATAGTCTTCCATTGCTTCCTGAGCTTCCTGAACTTATTGTCTGTTCACTGGCCTTTTACATAAGGTTTTAATTTCTCCTGTACATATTACAGGTCTTATGGTCCTACGGCTCTTATTGCTTTAGCTACACTGTGACCTCTATTGTTATGTTTTTCTTTTTCTCTCCAATTACTGACTGCTCTCTATTATGATGTATATATTGTACAGTACTTAGTATGTTGTCATTTGCTTGCTGCCTTTGTTATTTTTTTACCTTACACCATGTATCTGTAGTATTGTTTCTACTTACTCATTATTATTAATTTTTGTCATGGAATTACTTTTTGTATTTCTTGTATTATTTGTATTATTTTTGGAGCTTTTCTCCTCGGGTCTCCACTGCAAATGGCTTTTTGCCCAGTCAGACTAGTCTGGTTAACAAATGTCAAATAAATAAATAAATAATAATTAGTAATCTTTCTATTAATGTGGAATCATTGCGATAACTTTTACTTCTGCAGAAATTCTGCATATTGACTGAAAATGTTATCAGTTGGTTAATATTCCTTATAAATACTCTTCTATTTAAATTGTGTGACAACTGACTTGGTCATTTTTTATGGAATTTGATGTCGTTTATTTATTTATTATTTAACTTATTTGCATTTTGTTTACTGGGAAAGTCCACTGGCCATTCAGAGCCCATTTTCCATGGAGGCCTAGGGAGAAAAGTTCCACAATAAGCATAACATTACATTAATGGTATTCATTCAGAAATAAATGCAAAACAAAAAGTAACACTCAGAATTAGTTCATCCAAAGCTTTTAATATAGTATGTGTAACTTATTTCTTCAAAGCAGTAACAGGTACCTATAATTGCAGGTGGGGTGAGGGGCTATTGCTGAATGAGTGTACCTTAGGCTGTTATCATCTGGTCATTTTAAACTGTCTTTAATTTGGCTTTGCAGGACTAGTGTGCATTTGTGTGAGTAAATTAAGTTGGAATACATTAGCTGCAGTCTTTTGTGTGACACATTTGAAATAAGTGAATGTCATCATTATTACTGTACACAGACACCTTAGAAGAATACAGTCAACAATAAAGCTATAATTGCTGGCTTTGGAAGATATCTGTGGCTAAAAAATACTGACCCTGCTGAGTTAATAAAGCTTAGTCATTAGACTGTATTTGCAGGGCTATTGTGCATTTATCTAAAGTAAAATGGAATACTTTACTGTTGCCATTTATTGTATCAATCAGACATGATATGTTCACAGTCAATAAAGTGGCTGTAAGTTTTGAGTGTGAATATGGGTAGATTATAAAGACAGCAGTTTGAGTGTCCTTTTATGGTTGAAATGCTCTGAAATTGGTATTTTTTGTCATTATAATCAGTTCATACATTTTGTTTTACTGCTTGCTGGAAAAAAATGTAAAACAATCAGGAAAGTGAATCAAAGAACACGTGTACATATACAGGATGGTCCAAGGTACATGTACTCTGCCACCACCACTTTGGGTCTTCATTGAAAAGAGGCCATTAGGCTAGTGAGACTAACCTGGTGAACAGAGAGATAACTAAGTTATAAAAAACAATAATGAAACTAACACAGATCACTGAACGAGTCAGTACAGTCAAATATAAGGATAGTCCAATCAGTAACAATAATTCAATCAATGGAGTCTATGATGTTGGCAAAATAACCCAATGAGAACAAGAACTTAAACAGCAAAAAGACAAATCTGATAACTAAATTAGCTGCATCACATGCTTGCACTCAAACACACATACTTTAATAAGGAACGCGTGCACATTTTAAAAAGGAGGCATAATGAAAATATCTGCTACTTAAGAGTTTAATATAACATGGTAGTCTAGAAACAGTTATAGAGCAGTTTATAGTCATATCATAAAAACACACTGTTTATCTGTAAAGCACTATTTTCCCTTTAGTAATGTGCTGTTGTCCCTTTGTTCCTATTGCGAAACTAATTTATCACCCTTTCCATCATTACTTAGCAATCAGTATACAGTTTAATAAAAATCCTTAAATGGCACTTTTTCAATCTGGTGCATAAAATGTAAGCAATGCTGTCCACATGTAGTCAGTGTCATGTCTTGAACCTGGTTATGGTTGGTGGGACTCTAACATTGTCCTAGAAGAACCTTATTATCTACAGAAAACATTTAAAATCTATTAAAAAGCCAAGTCAAAAACACCTTTGTGGTATACCTATTCAATGTTCTCTGTGCTTAGTCATTGAACTTATATTTAGTATTACTGAGGCCTGTACATCTAAAAATCTGCATGAAGATAACTGGTCACAGGCATAACCCCCCCCCCCCCAAAAAAAAAAAAATTCTCTGTGACAAAAAAGATCAATATGCAGAAAGGAAGACAGCCAGTTGTCTGCATTTATGTTAGCTAAATGCAAACATGATGTTTTATATTTTAATTTCTATCACAGTATTAAGTGTGGTATACATCAGTATACCCACTATAGCTATATGGAAGTTTACAAACTGCATCTCAACCTTTTTAAGTTATCAGACTATACTCCTGAGTAACACTGGCAGAATATTTGGTCAGGACTGTGATGATATGGGCTAGTGCCAGCATAGCCAGCTGGAGTTCTGTAAAGAATGATATGTCCTTTGAATATCAGAATGATTTACACAAGATGCTTGTGTTACAAATGTATTAGAACTATATGGCATTTGAATACCAAACTGATTTGCACAAATGCTTGTTACAAATGTATTAGAACTGTATGGTATGTGAATATCAAACTGGTTTGTACAGATGCTTATGTTACAAATGTACTAGAAATGTATGGCATTTGAAAGCCAAAATGTGTTTGTAAGGTTGCTAGTGTTCAAAAAGTATATCAACAATGGGATCTGCTGGACAGACAAGGAATATACATTTGAGATTGTATGTATATATGGTAGCAAAGGACAATGGAAGCAAAGCAGTTAATCTCAGTCTAGTTAGTTTTGGAATATCCTTGAAATTAAATTAGCTATTAAGCCATCAACACAGCACCACGATGTGCTGAATGGAACTGGAATCAGTAGCTCTGGAAGAGGATATTGTTTAATAGCCTCTGTAAAGAAGAGGGAAGTACTGTAATTGTTTTATGGGTACAGGGCACTGCCATAAACATTTAGGTGTGTATTGTAGCCGTCTATGCTAAATTCCTGTCTCAGCTGCAAAGGGGGATACTGTGGAACCTAGTGTCAGGTGGACAGATGAGGTCATTCTGCCAGCCATCTTGGAAGTTATATTTTAGATAAAGCAATGGGAAATCTCTTAGTATTGTGTATTCTGTCTTGGACTTGACAACAAGAAGGACCATTCACCACATCAACTGCCTTGCTCTATTAAGTAGAGAATAGTAATTCTCTTAGACTCAGTCAGGAAAATATAGTGACGCTTAGTTTAGATATTGTTGTTTTTTTTTCTGAGTCTGTCCATCACTGTTGTTTTCAATATTTCCTGTGATTTGAACTCTGTGGTTTACTGAAAATATATATTCAGTATTTTTATGTTCTTTTATTATTTATTATTAAATATATTTAAAAGGATTATTGTGGTTGGTCCTCTTAGAAAGTATTTAACCTTTGAGAGTGCTTATATTTATTTGGTGGCACTGTGTGGGCTACTCCAGGAGGCCTAGCTGTCTTGGTCAACTACTACCATTTGTATAAGTATTAATATTGTACAGTATAATTGGACACCTTTTGTTAAGGGCCTTAGAGTAGCTGACTGTGGAGTGTCTTGTGGCAGTGATAACTACCTTATACTCTGGGCAGAAGGGGGATTAGCAGGTAAATCTGTGCCAGCCTTTCCCAGGTGTGTGTGTGTGTGTGTGTGTGTGTGTGTGTGTGTGTGTGTGTGTGTGTGTGTGTGTGTGTGTGTGTGAAAAATCAAATCTCACAGTCTGAGTGTGTCAGCTACTTGAAGCAGAGATACAAAGCACTGATTTTACAGAGAGGGTGCTGGAAGACTTGGCTTGGACACTGGGCTGAGGGCATAACCCTAAAGCTGTACCAGTGGGAGTCTTACTGAGGACCTGGAGGGAGGCATATATAAAGAAACCCAGACCCCCTGACTGATTGTGTTCCATGTGTTCTCCTATGGGAAATTATACTTGGTCCAGAGAGCTGCATCTGGATATACTGAATGTATCTATTTGTATTCCAAGTGAATGTCCCCTTCCAGTGTCAGAGGCAAGGATTCAGGTTCCTTGATCACTAGTCCAGTGATGAGCCATCACATATTGGTAGCAGTGGTGGGATATTGAATTTCTATAGTTTGTAAGCAGTGGTCACTAAAGAAGGTTTTTGTACTCTCAAGCAGCCACAAAGTAGACATTCAGTGTTTCATATCACAATAGCTTTATTTATTTACTTTTTATTAGTTTAGTTAGTCAGGGAGAACAGTAATGCTGTCAGCACAGGAGTATGGCAAGATGACATGGAACCAGTTGGCTATGTGTCAAGCCAATGAACTGGTGTATGCCAACCTGACTAAAGGGGAAATGATTGAAGCCTTAATCACAGCTGCAGCACAGACCAACAACCAGGAGGATAACCATTCTGTCACTGGGGATGTGCAGCTCTCAGAAACAGGACAGTCACCTTTTCTTCGGAGGACTTAAAAACCCATCTGGAGTTAAAGAGACTTGAACTGGAGGCCAAACATTTGGAATTAGAATCAGCAAAGAGAATGAGGCATTTGGAGGCTGAATAAAATAACAGAATGTGGCAGGCAAAATAGATGCAATTAGAGTCAGCAGAAAGAATGGGACATTTGATGGCCAAAGAAAATGAGAAACAGAGGCAACATGCAAAGGAAATACTGACACTTTGCCAGGGTCATGGAGGTAATGGGGAAGGGAGTAACCAAATGCCAGAAGCACCAAAGGTCTGCAAATTTCTTCATCGTCTTACAGATAGTGATAATTTTGATAGTTTTATTCATATATTTGAAAGGTTATAACAATATAATGTTGACCAAGGGCTATGGGTATGGTTCCTGACCCCCCTTATTCCATGGTAAAGCTGTAATTGCTGTTTCTAAACTGTCTGATACTGATTACATAAAACTCTAAGTTGGGAACTGCTAATTGAAGGCTCAATGTCTGTTATTCTAAAAGTGTATTAGTTTTGGTTTAAGTACTTGGGCTTCAGGCCAGTCATTTTACATTAAGAAGGTTTGTGGTCTGCACTCTTGTGGGAAGAGAGGCTGGACTCTGCCCTTCTAAGCTGGGAATTTCTGGTTAGAGGCATATAGTGCCTGCATATTTGAACTGTTTCTTACTGAAATTGGTGTGCCTTGCTTACTTGTCACATAAACTAGATTCAAGCCTGCTGAATCTAGCTTTGTTTGTATAACTTGAGCACTAATCCAGACCTTCATTTTGGAGAAAGTTCCCCTGCACCCCAGTCACAGGAGTGTGCAGTTATAACTTGTCTGATTGAAGACTACAGGAACAGGGCTCAGTTTTGAGATTTCTTTTACTGGTTAATTGGGTAATTTGTTTAAAAGCCTTTTCTGATTGCTTGTAGTCATCTAAAGCTGTTTTAAGTGTATTTTTTACTGTTTCTAGTCATTTAAAGCTGTTTCAAGTTTATTTTTTACTATTTTTGCCTTATCTTTTCAAAAAAAATTTTCCTTGTTTCCCAGTTTTTAGTATAGTCCAGTTTTCAGGCTAGTGCTGAATTCAGGCCCATGTTACAAGTTTCTGAGTTGCCCATACCTTACGTGGAAAGAAGGAGGTTTCTTTGTTCACCTGTGATAGAGGGAGCTTTGAGAAACCATCAGTCTCTGGAGGTTCAGCCCAGAAGTTAGTAGTTTACAGGCCATTTTGGGCTAATTTTTATCTCTTTCATTTCCCTGCTGTAAAAACCATGTTTGCATGGTTTTGCACTTCCGGGCAGCGCTGGTTAGCTAGGTCTAAATTATTCCCGGCTCCACCAAGTCTCCTCTTCAGTTTTTCCCTTGAAAGTAGTCTAACTCTCAGCCTAAGCACTTAAAAAGCATCCTACAGTCCAGCACTTGCTCAGACCTAATAACAAGCATTAATATACCCCAACACTTGATTGCCCAGCAGGGCAAGGCTCATTATTCACCCCTCACCAACCAAGCGACTAAGCAGCTCACCCGACTATTCAGGCATGACCAAAGGGCAATTTCAGGTATACTCTCCAGTCCAGCTGGTGAACCTGGGTATCCTGAGGCAATGTTAGAACTGCTTCATGTACACAGACAACCCTCTCCTCCTACCACAAAACATTAACATATGCAAGAGATGCAATTATATAGCTAAATTGGAGGCTAAGCTCTCTCCACCCAAGACTGGAACAGGCAGTCATGAGGAGAAGGTTAACACTTGCACCACACCTCTAGCCTCACATAGACATACTAAACCAACACTGGCAAAAAATACACATAAATACATGAAATCATACTCAGAGGCTTTAAATAAAAACCTGCAAAAGCATCAGAGACCTCCAAAGCAGACACCCAAAAAACCTGCACCTCCCGTCACAAACGAGATAACATATAAAACACAAAATCAGTGTGCCACACAATCACAGCCCTTAAGGTTGAAATAATGTAACTAACACACTAATAATAGGTGACTCTATAGTCAGGCACACTGACGTCCCACTCACTAGGCTGGATGAGGAGAAGGTTACTGTTAGCTGCCTGTCAGGAACCAGAAACCGCCACATAACACAAGCACTCAGGTCACTCCAGAACAAGTACAAATATGACTCTGTCATTGTTCATGTTGGTGTGAATTACCTGAGATGTACCTCCCTGGACTACATGAAAAGAGACATGGAAGAGCTCTCTGATCATGTAGCCCAGGCGGGTATGACCCTGACCTTGAGCAGCATCCTGCCCTCACCAAGAATGATACCACACTATAAAGTAAAAATGATCAATTTCAACAATTGGATAAGCTTCTGGTGTCATTCAAAGGGGATCCAGTGTCTGTCAGCCTGGTATGACATGCTCTACAAGCCTCATTGCTTCACAAGAGATGGCTTGCACCTGTCACCCCTAGGCTTTAAAATACTGGCCAAGGCTCTTGCTGTCCCCATAGTGCCTTTTTTAGGCAAGGCTCAAAAGTCAAACCCACCTCCGTAAACAGCACAAATAAAAAAATGAGGGTCATGCTACTCAATGACAGGAGATTAAATCTCAAAATGCACCCGCTCGAAGCACTCCTCAGTATGGATAAAGTCGACATCTATGCAGTAACTGAAACCTAGTTCAAGGCTCCACAGAGCACCCCAGAACTGCCGGGCTACAACTCATACCACACATTTCAGCCACAGAACATGGACCGAAACACAAAAGGAGGGGTTGTATCCATATTCATCAAGGATACCTACACCTCCAAATTAGTGGCTCAGCATGATACCTCTGAGATCATCCATGTGCAAGTAACATCGGGCAAATCTGCAATGCATATTGTGGCCTTCCACAGATCACCCTCCATGACCCAGGACCACCACTACGCCTTTCTGGAGACACTGGAAAACATGAAGATCCTACAAAACACCCTGATATTGGGCAATTTCAATTACCCTACCATTAACTGGGAAAACTACTCAAGAACAGACTCCCAGGTCCAGCGCTTCCTGGAATTTATCAACTCAAATGCCCTGGATCAGCTGGTAAACTCCCCTATCAGAGGTGAAAACATATTGGACCTGGTCATCACCAACAGGTGACAGGTGTTCTGCACTGGAGGTCAACCCGTCACTAGTTAGATCAGACCATAAACTAATCACTCTGGATGTCCACATCACACCACCACCACCCACAACCAAGGAAAACACAGAGAAAAACATTACTATAGCAAATTTCACCTTACTTAAGACAGAGGTGGTAAGTTTCACAGTCCCCACGTTAAAGGATACAGTGTCCAAGATGCAGGAACCTTTACAAATGCACTCTATGAGCACCTACAAGGATGCATGGATCATGCCATCCCTAGCAAAACCAAGACTCACTCCCCTAAGACAAGGAAACCAGTCTGGTGGTCCCCTGCCATAAACAGGCTATACAATAGGAGGAAACTAGTTCAGAAAAAAAGCAAATCCCAAGAAGGAAAGACATCCCTGATCAGTATCAGTAAGAAACTAAAGTCCCTCATAAAATCATCCAAGGCTAACTTCGAAAGAAAAATAGCCAAGGATTCGAAAGATAACCACAAAGCCTTCTTTAGCTATGTCAAGAATCTAAGTGTCAACTCGCAGATATGCTCTGAGCTAGTGCAAAATAGCACAAAATATACTGAACCTACTGATATTGCCAACATCCTGGCAGACAGATTCAGTGCAAACTTCACTCCACTCTCACCGCCAAAAGGGCCCACAACAATACCTGAAAAGTGTAGTGTCCTGGAAATCAAAGACGCACAGGTGAAAACAGCCCTTTCAAAAGCCAAAAGCACAGGGTTAATGGGGCCAGATGGTTTCCCAGGCTGCATCTAGCATGAACAACAGAACGAAATAACCTCAAACCTAAACACACTGTTCAACCTCAGCCTCTCCACAGGCTATGTGCCCATAGAATGGTGCACAGCAATGTTTTTTCTGCTCCACAAAGGAGGGGCTACAACTGACCCTGGTAACTATTGCCCCATAAGCCTGACTAGCCTGGTCTGCAAGGCTATGGAGCGTATCATCATGGAACTCACTAACAAAAACATTGGGAACCTCCAAACACTTGACCCGACCCAGTTTGGCTTTGTTAAGGGCAGACCATGTCTACGAAACCTGGAAGACTTCTTTGAGACAGTCACCAAGGCCATAGATGAGGGGTAGGTGGTTCACACAGCCTATCTTGACCTCATCAAGGCTTTTGACACCATTCCCCACTCAGGAATTATAGAAAATTCACAAGCCTGAACATAAACTCCTACATCACGAGATGTATTGCCAACTGGCTTACAGACAGAACTCACACGGTAAGAATAGCGGGCTCCAGGTCCGACTCTAAACCAGTCACAAGTGGTGACCCACAAGGCTTGGTCCTGGGACCCCTACTGTTCAGCATATACTTCTCAGAAGTACAGGCAAACACAGGAGGACTATGGCTAACCAAGTTCGCCGATGACTGCAAACTGGGAGCCATAACTGACTCTCCAGCTGACACGGACATTCTACAAAAAGGCCTTACTGAGACTGACACCTGGTGTCAAAGTCATGGTC
Organism: Protopterus annectens; assembly: GCF_019279795.1. Taxonomy (NCBI): domain Eukaryota; kingdom Metazoa; phylum Chordata; order Ceratodontiformes; family Protopteridae; genus Protopterus; species Protopterus annectens. The sequence continues at coordinate 1,949,956,099 of NC_056728.1, forward strand.
TCAAGCTAAATGCCAAAAAATGCATAGACATCCCATTTGGGAAAAACAAAGCACCCATGACTTACCATATAGGTGGCAGCCCCTTTAATACAGAAAAGGTAATAAGAGATCTGGGGACCCAGGTAGATAGTAATCACTCCTTTGACAATCATATTGCCAAAGTAGTTAGGAAATCCTTCTATGTAGCCCATCTAATTACTAAAGGGTTCACATCTAGAAATAAAGAGGTTATAGTGCCCCTCTATTTGTCACTCATCAGACCCATCATAGAGTACAGTGCCCCATTTGGGATGTACATCACAAGACACTTCCAACAGCTGGAAAGACCACAAAAGTACCTCACCAAGAGGATTACTGGACTCAAACATATGTCCTATGCAGCCCGACTGGAAAAACTCCAGCTGTACTCAGTGGCATATCGCTTACTCAGAGGTGATCTCTGCCTGACTTACAAAGCCATGTCCAACTCAGAACTGATGGACATGCTCCAGCTAAAGAATTACAAGTCAATGGAAGCCACTCGCTCTAGTGAGCTAAACCTCACCACAACAATAAATAGAACATGCTGGAGGGCTAGATTCCTGTCACAGAGACTCCCCATGCTTTGGAACAAAATTCCTAACTACATTAGGCAGAGCCCCTCACTAACACTCTTCAAGAGAAATCTTGACGAGTGGATGGGTAACAGAAAATACAACCCTGGGATCACTTCATTGGCTCTTCTTGACAGAGGCTCAGTTAATTAATCAATGGGGCGGCGAAAGCTGACACACTCTGGCTAGGCTTATAAATGCCCTCGGGTAGATAGCCTAGTACCTACCTATGAACCTATGATACAGTTAAAAATGTTTATTGGAATGATTTAAGTTAACACCTGAAGCTTACAGAAAAAAGTTTTATGAGCATAGCTGCACGGCAGATGAAAGTGTATGCAATTATACTTCTGAGTTAAGTATTTATTTTCATGGGTGGGTCAGTGGATGTCAGGTCACCACTTTTGAAAGGCTGGCAGACCATTTAATGAGGGAACAAGCCCTTATGACTTTGCCTGAGGACATGAGAAAATGATTGGCAGACTGAGCTGGGAAAAAGGGTAGATCTCTACTTAGCAAGCAGGGCAGCACTGCACAGGAAAGGGATACCCAGTGCTTAACACAGATATAAGGAAACCCATTATGGGCAGCCTAAACTGCCCCAACAGAGTCTGCCAGTAACAGGGGAAGCCACTAGTTCAGGTACATGACCATGAGCAAGGGTTAAATGTTTTAAATGTAACCAGTGGGGCCATGTAGCATACAGATGTCCATTAATGCAAAGTGTGAAACAAAAGGTGGTGGTGCCAGCCAGTGGGTATAACAGAATGCCAGTGGTAAGTTGTCTAGAGACAACAGGGTACCAAACTACCACCAGAGTTTGTATACTATCTTGGTGGATGGAAGACAGGTCACTGCCAAGAGAGACACCAACTCTGATATAACCATTTTGATGCCTGCAGTGGTTAAGGAGGAGCAGTACTCACTTGGACAGTCCACTCCAGTCAGAGCTTTAGGAGGGATCTCATTCCAAATCTCTTTGGTCAGGGTTCACCTTGACTGGGAGGGTGGAAAAGGAAGCAAACACGTAGGTGTGCTTGAGGATATCCCTGAAGATGTCTTGATAGGGAATGGTTTTGATGATGCAGTACCTTGTGTGCATGCAGTGACATGCAGTCAGGCTTGGAAACAGGCATGTGGGTCTGGTAGCCTTGGAGAGAACCAGACAGATCTCACCCCTGAAGACAGGACTGGTAATGTGTCTAAATCAGGGAGGGAGCTTCGCTATAGCAGTGAGCCTGAAGATGAGCCACAGCTGCTAGTAGGTACTGATGTTCTCTTGGACAGGGTGACTGAAAGGGCAGAAGTGATTGGTAGTACCCAGGCTGATAGTAAGGCACTGCTGTCAGAAGATTCCAGAATTCCTATTGTAGGGGAGCTGGGAAAAGTCACAAAGATACAGCTGAGACAGGCCCAGCTGCCCAGCTCTTAGACCCTATGTTACAAGACTCGAAGGAAGTAGCTAAGGAGGCACTTGAATTCTCAGACTGTACAGAGAGTGGACCCCTGAGGGAAGGCTAGAAGGTGAGGTAATACAGCAATTGCTAGTGCCCAGAACCTACCATCTGGCACTTCTAGCCATAGCCCATGGCATTCCTTTTGCACATTATATGGGCATAAAGCATACCAAGAGACATATTATGCAGAACATTTATTGGCTAGGATTGCAAAGAATGTAACAGGGAACTGAGGGACCCATGAGCAGTGCCAAAAAGTAGGCTAGCCAGGAGACAATGTCAAAGCTCCTTTATTGCCTTTGCCTTTGATTGAGGAGCCATTTCAGGAGCTAGCTATGGATATTGTGGGGCCTCTGAGTACTCCAAATTCCACAGGGAAGAAGTATATTCTAGTGGTAGTAGATTATGCTACTCGATACCCTGAGGCAGTGGATCTGTCCTCTATCGAGGCGGAGAAGGTGGCAAATGCTACAGATTTTCAGAAGACTAGGTTTCCCAAAAGAAATACTCACTGATAGAGTTGCCAATTTCTTGTCAGATCTGCTGGCTTATCTGTGAGAAAGCTGGGGGGTGAAGCACCTAAAAAGCACCCCCTACCACTCCCAGACTAATGATCTTCTAGAGAGGTTAAAATCTACACTAAAGATCATGCTACGGGCATTTGCAGACCAGTTTAAGAGAGAGTGTGACAAATACTTGCCCCGTCTGTTGTTTGCATACGGGAGGGGGCATGCCCTAGGAATTCACAAGTTTTTTACAATGTGAGTTTGTGAGTTTCAGTATGGCCATAGGGTGAGGAGGCTTTTAGATTTGATTCATGATGAGTGGAAGGGTGATTGTGAATCGCTCACGGAGTCTGTTGTGGCATATGTCCTAAACCTCAGGACAAGGCTTTAGGAGCTCATGGGATTGGCCCATGAGAACATGGCAGGAGCCCAGCAGCAGAAAAAGGTTTGGTATGACAAGAATGCTTGAGCTAGAGAGTATGCTGTGGGACTGCAGGTGATGGTGGTCATTCCTGTCATACACAATAAGGTGTAGGCAGCTTGGGAGGGATCCTTCAAAGCAGTCAGGAAGGTCAGTGATGTTAACTACATGGTAGAACTGTTAGGCAGGAGGCAGAGGCACAAATTGTACCATGTTAACTTGATGAAGCCTTACCATGATAGGGACACCTTTGTGCTGAGTACTTGCAGTGGATGGCAAGAGGAGTCTGAGGTGGATCTAGTGTCTGACACCTCAGTGGAAGAGGTAGCAATGTCCCAAAGGCTATCCCCTACCAAGGTTCAAGAAATCTGTGCAGTGTTACAGGAGTTTGGGGACAGGTTCACTTGGAAACCAGGGTGCACCCACCTGGTGCAGTACCATGTGAATACAGGGCCCCAAAGACCTATCAAGCAGGCCCCTTACAGCATGCCTGAGTGAGTGAGACAGACTCTGAGGAAGAAGATAGAGGAGATGTTGGAACTGGGATTAATCCAGGAGTCCAGCAGTCCCTGGGCCTTCCCAGTAGTGCTGGTACCAAAGAAGGATGGCAGGACCAGGTTTTGTGTGGACTACAGGAAACTAAATAGTCACATAGAGTCAGATGCTTACCCCATGCCTAGGACAGATGAAGCCATAGGGAAGCTGGGTGGGTGTAAATATCTGACCACTACTGATCTGACTAAGGGCCCTTGACTCCCAAAGCTAGAGAGAGGTCAGCTTTTGTGACTACTTTTGGCTTATATGAGTCCATGAAGAACCCTTTGGGATGAAAAATGCCGCAGCAACTTTCCAGAGGTTGGTAGATCATATCCTAGCAGGAGCATGAGATTACTCCATTGTTTACATGGATGATATTGCCATCTACAGCCATTCCTGACAAGACCACCTTCAGCATGTCAGGGAGGTGCTGGGCTGGGCAGACTGCAAAGGGCATGGTTGACCATTAAGCCCAGCAAGTGTCAAGTGGGCATGGCAGAGGTCTCTTACCTGGGCCATAGAGTGAAGAGTGGTAAGATATGGTCAGAACCAGCCAAAGTGGACACCATTCAGGCATGGCCTGCCCCTGTTACCAAAAAGCAGGTGAAGGCATTCTTAGGGACAGTGGGGGTACTATAGAAAGTTTGTCCCCAATTATAGTGCAATAGCTGTTTCCCTTACAGACCTGATGAGGAAAAACAGGCAAGATAAAGTAGTGTAGACCCCAGCATGTGAGCAGGCATTCTAGAAGAGTAAAAGAGCTTTGGGAGGACCCCCCCCCCGTGTTAGCCAGCCAAGATTACAGTAAATAATTTGTTTTGCAGGTGGATGTTTCAAATCATGGGGTGGGCTGTGCTTAGATTTCCTCAGAGGGAGAAGACCTCCCCAAAGACCTCCCCAGTGGTATAGCTCAACTACAGACTCCAACCCAGGGAGAATGTTATGCAGCTGTAGAAAAGGAATGTCTAGCCATAGTATGGGCACTGCAGAAACTTCAGCCTTATCTGTATGGAAGGAATTTCTTTGTAGTTACAGACCACAATCCCTTAACATGGCTACATAGAGATAGAGCCAGCCAGCAAAATGCCACATTATTAAGGTGGAGCTTAGGATTTCAGGCATATGACATGACAGTGCAACACTGTAGTAGGATCTGCAATGCCAATACAGATTGGCTGTCAAGACAGGAAATGGGATAACATAATCCCAGATAGGCCTATTTCTCTCAAGCCGCATTTCTCAATGGTTACTTGAAAAACTACCTTGAGTCTTCGAGGGAGGGGGGTGATGATATGAGCTAGTGCCAGCATAGTCAACTGGAGTTCTGTAAAGAATGATATGTCCTTTGAATATCAAACTGATTTATACAAAATGCTTGTGTTACAAATGTATTACAACTAATTTGAACAAATGCCTATGTTACAAATGTATTAGAGCTGTATGACATTTGAAAGTCAAAATGTGTTTGTAAAGTTGCTAGTGTTAAAAATATGTATCAACAGTGGGACCTGCTGGACAGAGAAGGAATATACATATGATACTGTATCTATATGTGTTAGTAAAGGACACTGGAAGAGAAGCAATTAATCTTAGTCCAGTTAGTTTTGGAAAATCCTTGAAATTAAATTAGCTGTTAAGCCATCAACACAGCACCCCTACTGTGCTGAATGGAAATGGATTTAGTAGGTCTGAGAGAGGCCATTTTCTTTAATAGCCACTGTAAAGAAGAGGGGAAGTACTGTAATTGTTTCATGACTTCAGGACACTGCCATAAAAATGTAGGTGTGTATTGTAGTTGTCTATGCTAAATTCCTGTGTCAGCTGCAAAGGGGGATATTGTGAGAACCTAGAGTCAGTTGATCAGATGAGGTCATTCTGCCAGCCATCTTGGAAACTATGTTTTACATATTACAGTGGGAAATCTCTTAGTGTTTAGTATTCTGTCTAGGGCCTAACAACAAGAAGGACCATTCAGCACATCACCTGCCTTGTTCAGTTAAGTAAGTAGGGATAGTCATTCTCCTAGATTCAGTCAGAAAAATATAGTAAAGCTTAGTTTAGATGCCGTTGTTTCTTTATTTGTCTGAACCTGTCCATCAATGTTGTTTTCAATATTTCCCTTGATTTGAACTCTTTGGCTTAATGTAAATATATGTTCAGTATTTTCATGCTCATTTATTATTTGTTATTAAGTATATTTAAAACTATTATTGTAGCTGGTACATTTAGAAAGTATTTAACCTTTGAGAGTGCTTATATTTATTTGGTGACACTGTGTGGGCTACTCCATGAAGTCTAGCTGTCTTGGTCAACTACTACCATCTGTATTAGTATTAGTATTACACAGTATAATTGGATATCCTTTGTTAAGGGTCTTAGAGTAGCTGATTGTAGAGTGTCTGATGGCATTGATAACTACCTTATACTCTGGGCAGAGGGGTGCACAGCAGGTAAATCTGTGCCAGCCTTTTCTAGGTGTATGTGTGTGTGTGTGTGTGTGTGTGTGTGTGTGTGTGTGTGTGTGTGTGTGTGTGTGTGTGTGTGTGTGTGCGTGTGTAATATCAAGTGTGTGTGTGTGTGTGTGTGTGTGTGTGTGTGTGTGTGTGTGTGTGTGTGTGCGTGTGTGCGTGTGTGCGTGTGTGTGTGTGCATGTGTGTGTGTGTGTGTGTGTGTGTGTGTGTGTGTGTGTGTGTGTGTGTGTGTGTGAGTGTCAGCTACTTGGAGCAGGTACACAAAGCACTGGTGTTACAGAGAGGGTGCTGGAGGACTTGGCTTGGACACTTGGCTGAGGACCTAACCCTACAGCTGTACCAGTGGAAAGTCTTATTGGAGACCTGGAGGGTGATAGATATAAAGAAAACTGGACACTGGGCAGATTGCGTGCCCTGTGTACTCTTAGGGAAATTGTACTTGGTGCAGAGAGCTGCATCTGGAAATACTGAGCATATTCATTTGTATTCCAAGTGAAAGTCCATCTCCAGTGTCAATGGTGAGGACTCAGGCTCCTTGATCACTGGGCCAGTGAGGGGTCATCACAAGGACTAAGATGAAAGGGGAAATAATGTGTACCCTTACCAAATGGTAGACTGTCACTAAGAAAAGACTAAGAAGGCTTTTTATGTATCTTACACAAATCAGGCTGCTGTATTCTTTTAATGCATTGCTTTGTGCAAAATCAGACTATAGGGTTTAGCAACAATCTACTCAGCATCAACATAAAGGGCTAAACAGGTTATATCAACATGTTAAAAATTAGATGGATTTCTTTTGTGCTCCCTGCTGAATTAATTGTTATCCCCATTCTGTACTGTTATTAATTTAGGCAACTGATCAAGCTACAGGTTGCCTTGTACATACTTGCAATCTGGGTCCAAATACTAAATATATTTGAAGCTAAAACTCAGCTTTGTATGTGGCTTTGGCAGTCTCTATAGCCTGCACATTTCCAGTATTGTCCTCTGTGGAAGTCTTCGTGCTTTTCAGTTTCAGAAATATTGTGCAGTTTATGTTTTAGAAGGATCCTTACTTCATACACAGAATTCATTGTTGATCTGCTCTAGTTTAATTTTAACATCCATATTATTTAGAAGCATTTTTTCTGGAAGAACAGGTCAGCATGAATTAACCCCAGCAGTCTTTGTTAAGGGCTGTTGAAAATAAAATTTGCACACTTTTTAAATTCCTTCATTAAGATGACAAGTAGCATATTTTCAAACTGCCACCAAGTGTCTAGATAAAATCCCCCAGATGAGAAATATGTCGACTCTGTGTTGTTACTGTAATTAAAAATCAATTTGACAATTGCTCTTTAGAAGTTAACAGTTATTTCTCTGGCTTATCAGATGGTCATCCGGTATCATATTCACATGAGTAAAAATAGTGGCCACAAGGTAACTTATTAAGCTTACTCTAGCCCTATTCTTTATGTTTATACCATATGTATTACAGATCATACATGAAATATATAACATAGTACTGTTTGGGGCAGATGAAATCTTTACTACTATTACCAGCAGTGTAACATTTGAAGGGTGAATTAGCACTTGTAACGGACACAGGAGGCATTTCAACAATAAGTTGCTTTTGTTTATTTTTTTGTTTTGTGTTTATTTTGTTTTTTTATTCTATACTAATCTGAGTGAATGGTCGAGAGAAGATATTGACAGTGCACACTTGTTTAACATATAATTCACCAGAGACATGATTAAAATGGCTTTCTGTTGTGTCATCTCTTGCTGTAAACACACAACAAGACTCAATGAGAAGAGCTAGCATTAGTTAACTGAAACACTGCAGAATGCATCAGGACTGCAGTATGTCACAATCAGCATAGTAAAAAGCCAATTGAAGTCCTGACTGTTTTATTTTCTCAGAGAATTCCAGGCCACATTGTTATACTGAAGAAAAATGTATACACCCATAGCAGCTAGTAAGCCATAGGACCATGTTAGAAGACAGGAGTGGTGCAGAACAGACGACAGACACAGATTAGGCACAGAGGTTTGGAGATTAATATAAATGAAGCAAATCAGAATACTGCTTATGTTGTTGCCATATTTCCAGAAATGTAGTTGTACAGGTGCAGGAGTTTTGTGAGAAGATTGTCATAATAGCATGTAAGTCAGTGTCCATCCCACCATGCACATGTGCAAGTGACAAATGCCATCTGCAGATATTGCCACTAAAGATACACTAACCACATTACTGCATACAGATACATGCATGCAGAGGCAGAAAAAAAATTAGTGCCATATCTACTGTGAAAGTCCTGATATGGTTGGAGAGGTATACTCTACCTCACCTTTATAGGTTGGTAATTCCAGTCTAACATCAAAGGGCATACCAGATGCAGCTGCTGCCATACATATGTTTTGCAGCTAGAAAATCATGTGACCCAACTTGTGGCGTAATACAGGCATGCAGAACACATCTGGCTGAGAATACTGCACAGTGCCTACCCTCAGCAAAGAGCCTTGGACAGTGGATCAATAAGCAAAGTAGAAAGAAACAGCCAGTGTTACCCAGCAATGTTGTAGTATTAAATGAATTTAACCCTACTCTCTTCCCCCTATGAAATGGCTACTTTATCAACAAGCTGGCCTGGGACCAGGAAGAGAGTGCCCCAATCCTTGCTCTTACCACCACTGGTAACATAGGTAACACAGGTAACATAGGTAACCTACTGAGCTCTATGGTGTTGATGTTTGTCACTTTAATGATTAAATGTGCTCTGTGTAAACAGCTTTGCTATTTATCTGGCTTGGTGGGGGAGGTGACACTGTCAAAAGGCATCAGCCACTCTTGGACTCTCATAAGACTAAGGTGGCTTCTTTATGCTGTTAGAAGTCCTGTTTGATAAAGCTGAGGATCTGCAACTCACTGTTAACATTCAGTGCATAATTCATGATTTCAAACCCACAGAGTTGAAGGTTATTGCTTGGCAGTTCCCACAACATACCTGCATAGTTTTTAATTTCTACCTGAGCCAAATATCATGGAGACCAGTACAGCACCATCATCTAACTGAGCATTATAACACCAACCCTTCCTTTGCTGTGCAGAGGAAATAGATCCTGGCTCTGTCACACATGCCCCAGGAGAGGTGCAAGTTACATTGAACTGCAGTATGTCAGAATCAGCATAGTAAAAAGCCAATTGAAGTCCTGACTGTTTTGTTTTCTCAGAGAATTTCAGGGGTGGGGAGGGTGGCCTAATGGTTAAGGTGTTTGCCTTACAAACACAAGGTGCAGACTCTGAATCTCACAAGGAATTATTGGCTAGGCTTAAAATGGCTCGCAAAGGCAATTAGCTTAACTTAGTACTAACCTATGGTCATACTACTGGACAGGCTCTTCTCTAAAATTATACATTTTCAGGACAACTATTTATATGGTAAGGCCAAGAAAAATAGAGACCAGGAGCTTCTTGCAGTCCAACATTTATAAGCCTCCAAGGTATCCCATATCATTCTGGAACATTCGCAATCTACTGCAGTCAGACTTCCTGGTAGTACAGGGTACTGTTAAATCCTAGCATTCTTGTCTATGCTTGTTATTGTGTAAATATGATGTCATAATCATAGACCTAGTTTAAAAGAGGTTTCTCTGTTTCTTATATTTAAAGGTTTTTTACCTGGGATCTCAGTTTCATAACTGGTCTTTTCTCTCAAATATTTAGCCTTTCAGTAAAGCCAGCTCAAACCACTGGTAGCATCACTCTCCATCTCACCTTACAGAGTGCTCAGTAAATTACCAATCTATACTCTTCTAGTTGCCATGCTAGTAATGGGAGATGGTGTAAGGGAGCTCACAACATTCCTAACTGTATATCTCACAAGCGCTTAATCATCCTGCTTTAAGGTACGTTTTTAACATGTGAAATCCTTTTTTATGAAAAATATGTGTTCTTAATAGAGTTTTTTTTTTTTAAATATGCCCTCTCTTTCATCCCTATATATAACCACAGCACTGTGAAACACTGGTCAGGTAAGTCCTTCTTGTCGTTTATAAATGAATTGTGTTTAGTATAAGGTTGCTGTAAGGTGTTTTCACCTCTGAACCTTTCAGCAAGGCCACTTAACAGGATGCAAATGAAATGTCACAATACTCTTACCAAACAAGAAAAATATGCTTTGGTCCTAATCATTCTTAATCTCAGTAGTTATTGTAATAAATTATTTTTTTTGTAACTGGTATATAGTTAGATGTATCTTCATAGATAACTGTGACTGAATTATTTTTACCTGCACTTTCCACACTCCAAAACAACTGCACATGCATATCCCAACTCTGGTATTCAATAGTGTCCCTATAGATATGCATCATCTCAATACTATGGTGTGCATAGTGTATCCCATTGCTTAGATGAATTTGTGGTACCTCCGTGTAAAAATCAAAGCACAGACAAGCTTGTGGTTCATAGTGAATACATTGACTGCACCCTTATGAAATTGTATTTTTTTTCTGTCCTGATCATCATAATATACAGCTAATGATAGGCGTGTATGCTGTAGAGCATTAATGCTGAAAACAACCACATCAGTAAGACTGTTTTAATAATTTATGGGAATATTCAGCTTATACAGTCATTTACCTATTTCAATAGCTTGACATTTTCTGTTATGCTGTGCGTAATCTCTCTTTTTCTAGAATACTATATTTATAAAAATACAGTTTGCTAAGGTCATATTACATTGGAAGCTATTGCTAGCCTTACAGTGTACAGTATATTGAAGGATTACTGAAAAACAATTATTTACTGTTTGCAGATCATATTAACAATCACACATGGTAGACTCCTCCAGCAAACCTTGTAACTGAGGATATTTCTTAATCTTAATATTTCTTAATGTTCTGAATTTGAATTTTACTTTCTCTTGGATAGCTGCACTGCGGTATCCATACCTTTGTCTGTTAGCTTTGTTCAAACCTAAGACCCTTTGGGCAATGTGATGCAAAACCATTTCTATTCATTGTTTCACCATTTGCAGCAAATGGCTATTATCTCAACAGTTGTTGAGTACCCTTCTTATAATTTCATACTGCTAGCCATCTGAAATTGGCCCAGCTATTAAAATTTAATTGCCAGCCAAACCATAAAACTAAAACATTTTTTATTTCTTTTTGATTTGGGGAAATTATTTTTTAACCCTATAGATATATTCAGTGGACCTTTACTTTTTTGTCAGTTAGTTCATATTCATAAAAGGTAGCTTCTATTTCATCACTATCATAATCCTTAAGTCATACACCAGTGCAGATTTAACTATATATTTAGTAATAAAAATGTCTTGTAAAATGTATTTCATACCCTTTATCTGATGTTTTCTTAATTCATTGCACACATACTTTAGACCCTGCTCAGAATGTATGGGGTTTTCCCATTCTGCATTTAAGATCACTGTAGAATATTTTCTGGATAACAAAAAGATTGAAACAGTAACAGAAGGGGTCCCAGTTTTATGTCTTGATGGTAACTCCTGCTATAGGCTCATACTAATGCTTGCAGTATGTTTATTACTCGCAGTATGTCTATAGACCTATGTGTATTAAAAGTGGGTAGATACTGACAGTTTTATTATGGTGCAATCACATCAAGCCACAGTGCAAGCCTTGCCATCACTAACAGATATAAATTGCACATTTTCATTTTTCAGAAGTGCCTGGAAATTAACATTGAGAAATTCTGAGCTTCATCTGTTTGTATTTTTTATCTTGTATCCCCCAGTGAGAATCTTTCTGAAGGCCACTGCAACACTTTTAGCTGACACATTTCTTAGTGTCTTAGTCCATTCATATTTTGCAGGATATCAACATAACTTAAAATAAACCAGAACACATCATTGTGCTTTGAAAGTCCTGACATTGACAAGACTAGACTGCTGTTGTGCATCGATATTGTTCAAAAGTCAGTTTGTTTCTAATAAAATGCTCATTGTAGGTGTGTGTGTTGTGAAAACACCTTGTAAATATAACAATTTTGATACATGATTGCAGGCAATCTTTCTTTTATCAGCATCAAACAGTCTCTGAACACCTGGTAAACTGGCCAGAATTTATGGACCATAATATAGCCTTTCAATATATTCCTCGCCTTGACTTAAGCAGCATACTAAAATAAAATGCATGTCTATTTTTCTATACCAAAATAAAATGCATGTCTATTTTTCTATACTAAAATAAAATGAATGTCTGTTTTCAGTGGCAAGCACACAGCTTCCAAAACAAGACTGTTTATTGTCACGGTCAGACTTACCGCCTCCCCTACTATCTGTCATTGTTGAATTCACTCATCATGCTCTGTAGAAAACATAGTTTTTGACTGCTTGATATATTACAGCTTTAGATAGACAGTGTCTGTAATCTGGGGGAGCTATCACATTCTTCAAAAGATTTACAGGGTTTGTTTTTCAGCAGTTCTCTGATACCTTATCTGCAGGTTATCCACCTTAACAGATGTCACAGTATGCCACAATAGTCTTTATGCAAGCTTTTCTTTTCACAGAGGTGCGTGTATTCAGTGTCAAGCTTCCTTTCTGTAGAAGCTTCTAACATATTTTTATAGCTGCCCAATTTGACAGCTTCTTCAATGGCTGCCTGCAGTTTAGCACTCGTTTGCATATGCGTTTGATCATGTTTCTTTGATATACACACCTACTGATTATTTTGCATTAAATCATAATATATTGCCTGAATTATGGCAGCATATGATGCAATATGTCCAGGATTTCAGGCTGTTGTTTCATCCAATATTCTCATGTGTCACAGTTGTGTGTACTCACAGCTTTGGAATCTGTCTGGCTCAAGCATATAGCTGTGCCTTCTCTGGGAGATACAGTCTGCTTTGCACGTCTTCCAATTTACATTTAAGTGCTATATCATGAGTTTTTGTAGTAGCTCCATAAGAATGCATTTTGCCAAGTCCATTATGATACCTCTTTATGTTAGCATTAAACTAAATACTGCAAATATACTAGGATATGTATCAAAACATTTTACAAAATTCGGCAAAACTTCCTTTCCTCTCAGTACCCTAATGTTATCATTCGATGCCCTGATTTATTGTCTAGAGTATACTTTCGGTGTGGTCTTCCAGACCAGAAAATCAGGGACTGGATTTTTAGAACCAAAGGACATTATGAAGTAAAACAGCAGGGGTGAGACTTTCACTACAACTAAATAGGGGGCAGGATTTCCAGCCATCGCTTTGTATATGGGGATACTACTTACACAGAAAACATCAATTTCCTCACAGATGGCACCCTAGCCAATAACAGAATGAAAAAAGCAAGCACTGCAAGAGAGCAACACTAACTGCTGTGCCTCAGTATCACCCTTTGACACAGATGTATAGCGTTAAATTTGAATGGGCCCACAACTGAGCATTTAATTTATAGCACTGTATCAGTTTAAGTAGGGAGTGACTAATAGTTCAACGGAAGGGGACCAGATCTTTGCATTATGACACACTATGGTTTTCTCTTACAGGAGCCACACATAAGTTGGCTAGCCTTGTTTAGACAAATGCAGAATTTTAAATACTGTGTGGTGAGGAATTTGATATAACAGATACTGCAGACTCCAGGGCTGAGGAGAGTATATTTCTGATTAGTATGGGTTTGCATTTTTGTTAATCAATTCTGTAGATTTTAACTAGTTTTAAACAACTTCAAGAAACTGCAAATATTCTGTGGTGTACACACTGAAGGGCAAATGGAGATGTAAATAGTGGCCAAATAATTTGCCCATTCTGCTGCATTGTCTTTGAGAAAAGAATAGATCTGTCTTTTGGAGTTATATATGCTTGCAAGTGTCCAGAGGCAATGATTTTCCTTGGACAATGTTTATATTAAGACTTTGTCTTCTTCTTTCGGCTTTTCCCGGTTAGGGGTCACCACAGTGGATCACCTGTCCACTCATGATTGGCAGTGGAGTTTTACGGTGTTGAGTTGCTAGCCTGGCGTCCAACCTTCCACAGAAGGCACAAACATGCACGCACTCACACCTAGGGCCAATTTAGAGTGTCCAATCCACCTATGCAGCCAATAAATTAAAGCACAAACATTATATGGGCGTGTTTTGTGGAGTGAGATGTTTGAATGACTGATAGTCCATCAACAGACCTAAATCAGAACCTTAAAAGATACAATGACTAAAGACATAACCAAATGCAATTTAGCTGAACACATTTAGCAAATAACTAAATTATTTCTTGGCATTCATGCTACTTTTATTTAGGTGGTCCTTAAGTAAGTAACTTGCAACACAGAGGATGTGCATACATCATTGAGGTATATAATATATAGCACACTGTATGGTACAGCAGTGCAGAGTTGAAACTATTCTGCTTGTGTATGTGGAAAAGTTAAACTGTTTTTTTTTTTTAAGTATTATTCATATTGTTTTTAATTGCAGAAAATAAACTATCCTGCGTACAGATTAAAGTTTTCAAAGAGGTGAGGAAAAATACAACTGGGAGTAGGAGATGATAACTGTTCAGTTGCTCTAACATGATTAAGAGGATAGGAATGGTAGGCTTGGAGAATATCGTATGTGCGTAATAATAATACACTGATCATTTATGTCATGCACAAAAGGTATGTATTTTATTGTAGCCTATACGAACAGCAATATCAATAGGGACTGAAGCGGTTGCAAAGCATTGTTACCTTCTGATATGCAAATTAAAATGTAATTTTGGTGTTGAATTATTCAAGTTTATTTATTTTGTTAGGAAGGGAGAACTTGGGATTTAAAAAAAAGTCTAATGAAATAAGTTAAACTGACAGTATCTGTTACTGGAATCAAAGATAAAACCTGTAAGTTCATAGGTTCATAGTTAAGTACTAGGATATCTGCTCTTGTGGGTCATTTTAAGCCTAGACAATTTTCTCTTTTTGTGTTCAAAATAACCTATCCCATTTGGCAATAAATTGGCCTTACCCATCTCGTGGTCGATAATTATAAATTACTCCTAATGAGAATAACTGGGATCATACCTTAGATAATTTGAGAGGACCCATGCATGGGATAAAGCATTTAGGAGCTGCCTCTGTCCATTAGTACTACAGGGGACAGTTCTGAGGTGAATTTTCTGTTTCCCATTTATAGATCTTAGTTGCACTTGAATATAGACAGGGATGAAATTTGTTTTATGTGGATGGGGAGTTTGTTCCACAGAAGCATATCCTCTACAAGCTATACCAGTCCCTCCAAACCATTATCTTGATGTTGCAGAAGAGGTTTAGATCCTTAGTGCAAATATTTCTGATGCCATTTGACTTGCTAATGTACAGTAAATCCATCAGCAATTGGTCAGAGGATGCCTTGTATGTCAGACACAGGTCACCTATCAGCAGTCTTTAGAATAGTGAGTATAGTGGCAGAACTTTGATTCAGTCCATGTAGGACATGTTATTTAGGCCTTATATCTTTTGATCAAGGTATCTCTGTGGGTGTTACAGTTGTTGGATGTGTTTGGATAGATGCATGCCAAAATGAGCATTAAATTCAATGACTGGCCTAATCAAGGCTGAGTAAAGTGGGACAATAACATACCTAGATCTAGTCCCAGTCCCTTTGTTTATAAGCTGTGCAATATAGCAGGACTTTCTTGCAACAATGGTCACATGTTGATCAAAGTTAGGTTACCATCTACATAAGTTTCCAAATCCCAGACAACTGAGTCAACTCTTAGGGGCATATTCCCTGGAGTAGATAACTACCAAAGGATACAATAATGCATTTTTGGCATTCAGTTTCAGTCCCTAATTTTGGCACCAGTTATTTGTTTGAGACAAAGCCATAAAATTGGGAAATGTGTTGTCTGCATACATTTATTTACTTATTTTAATTTATATCGTGGGGTACAGCACATATTCAGATGAAATATTTTCAGACCAGCCCAGTAAAAACAAAACATATAGTACATATTATCAGATCACTAACTAAGCAAGTCAAAAACAGGTGATGCAAACAGATATATAATTCAAGAATTCACCAGAAAATCTCTGTGTAATATGCAAGAAAATACATTATTAGTATTGAACATCATTTTTTGGTAGTGAGATTATGGCCTCTGCACTGGGTATGGAAATTATAAATCATCAATTTCCTGTCAAGAATAACAGCTCTTCTCTGGTCTAAAGACTATCCTAAAAAAAGAATAGCATTCTTTGTAGAGTTAGTAAATGTGGAATTCCTTACCACTCAGTGTAACAGTCACGTAACTTGGATACCTTTATGGAGTTATTAGATGAATGGTTTGTGCAGTTTATGTATGATACTAATTTATGTAGTAACAAACTCCTATATGGCCTCAGATCAAGCTTTGAGTTTACATAATGAACTACATCGAACATTGACTACTTCCCTTTCTTGTAGCTAAACACAGTTTTGAACCAGTTTATACTTTGCATATGTGTGAGAATATATAGTCCATGCATACATTACGCATCCTGTTCATTATATTGTTAATTATATATCGTATTCTCTTCTTGTAGTGTGCTGAAAGTTTTGTAAATATAATGATGAAATGTGTGTTAGGCTGCGCACATATGTAAATATCTTTATTTTGCCTTAACTTGTGTGTATATATATATATATATATATATATATATATATATATATATATATATATATATATATATATATATGTGTGTGTGTGTGTGTGTGTGTGTGTACCTATGTTGATGTATTATGGTTTCATGTTCATTTCTGGAGCTTTTCTCCTTAGGACTCTTCTTATAGAATGAATGTTATTTTATTGAAATGTAATCCAATCACATAAAACAGCAAATAAAGATACAATGTTCACTTATACAGTGTTCAAAATACAAGCAAAACACATCAAAGAAGACAGCAATGTCAGTGTCCCAATTCTATACACATACCACATGTATGAATAGTGAAAAAGATTAAAATGGTGTCTTGCATCACCTTACAAATCTGTAAAAGCTGCAAGCAAAATGCACTTTAAACTATTATTGCTTTGCAGAGGGGGCTACCTGCTATTTGTCCTGCATGTCACCTGTACTTAAATATATAACTTCCACAATCACACAAATGCTGGGAACAGAATACACTAGTAGAATGCTGCAAAAGTGTTACTGTACCTTTAACCACAACTGCTATCGCATCCCATACGTCATGTCAGGGCTAGCCACCAGGCAGTACAAACACTATCACTAGGAGATTTTGTCACATTGACTAATATTGATGTGATATCCTTTCCTTATATAAAAATTGATGCCAAGAAAAG
Source organism: Protopterus annectens (assembly GCF_019279795.1). Classification (NCBI taxonomy): domain Eukaryota; kingdom Metazoa; phylum Chordata; order Ceratodontiformes; family Protopteridae; genus Protopterus; species Protopterus annectens. Next base: position 1,949,973,371 of record NC_056728.1, read on the forward strand.
ATTAAAAGCTAACTTCAGATCATTTTGGAAAAGGCTGCCATGTAGCACTTCAGAAGTCATGCCGTTTTGGAGATAAAGAAACATGTATAGTTTATTTCAGACTGGAGAAGCTTAGTCTTAAATTCTAGGCTGAATTTATAATCTGTGGTAGTTTTTAAAGTGTGCTAATAATAACACCTTTATAATGAATACAGTGATTTTTGTAAATAAATTCAGGTGAAAGCACAACTGTATTAACTCTTAAGCTGTTATTAATTTGTTCTAATTTTCTAAACTATACTACTGCAGTATCTGCAAGTGTATCAGATTGTCACATAACCAATCAACAGATAGCATAACCAATTACAACACAATTTTTTGCATTAGAAGCATAAAATTCTTCCAGTATTCAGACTCACATTTTTTTATTCACTTGTTGTTTAAGCACTTGCTGTTTAATCCCTTGGATGTTAGCATCATACATTGTTTATACATACATGTTAGCTTCAGATGTTGCTTAATCAATTGTAGTACATGGAGCAAAGTGTTTACACACCAGTATACGGAAAAAGGTAACTCACTTAGGCACAACTATAGAGCAAGACCCGATCTTAACAAATGTTAAGCACCCTAAGGTCAGGTTGTATGTTAGACAGTCAAATCTGCCAGTCTTGACCATCTAATGACAGTGGTAGAATAGAAACAGATTTGTTTCTGCCTGCTCTCTGTGCCAGTAATTTATCTCTGATTTATAATCTTAGAAAGTTGACAGAATAACAGGATTTGTGTTAGCTTGCATTTTCTGAAGGATACAAAGTCTGAAACTCAAATGTATGTCATTATTTAGTGTCTTCAGTCCTCAGTGATTGGTAGAAAACCAAAAGTTTTATGAGGAACAGATCAAATATATGAGGTAAAAATCTGGACATTCTGCAAAAATCTGGATAGTTGAGAGGCATGGCAAGGTAAGTATGACTGTAAGAGACATTTTTCATATTGTCTTTCTGACAGCACTTGTAAAGGGTTTTGCAGCTTTGAAAGCCGGCAAAACACTTGGCACTTTTTCCATAACTGGTAGTACATGGAACAAATAAAGCACTACAAAGAATAATGATTGCAGCTGTCATCATAACCCTTTATTATCTGTTCTCACTCTCAAGGTGAAGTTCTTGGCGTCCATACCTAAACAAATAATAAGCAGGTCATGATAGGAGACCCATTCATAATGCTCATTGTTATACAATCACTCTGCCATTAGACTCATTAATTGTATGACATTTTCAAAGTGGAACACAGGTTGGTTCATGAAAAATGATTACATTTTCTTTAGAAGTGCATGTTATGCTAGTTGAATGTACCTTAATGTAAATGGTAAAAGGAATGGTAATAATGACCCAGGATGCAAATGGTGATATAGTGTAACCTGAAGGGAAATGCAGATTTGAAAAGTACTTGGAAGGTAATCTGTTTACAAATGCTTTGAAAAGTTGTTTTGTCATTTGTCCCTGGCTATGAGTGAAAATGATGTTAGTTCACTTACTCAGGTTAAGTAAAAAAAATAAATTCATGACTGAATTACTTTTAGGAAGGAAGGAAATAATATCCAGAGTTTAGGAGCAGTGTAAGAAAAATTATGGTTAGTAGTATGTAACTTGTCTGTGGTGTTTGTAGCATGGGCTCTTCTGGAGGAAGTGACTTGAGATGATAGCTGGAGATTTTGGGTATAAGGTGACTGGCAAGATAAGTGAATGTTTACAGTTTTAGCAACTTAAAAATAATGATGGAAGAAGTAACCAATATCTTTATTTTACAGGAAGGCATTTAACCTTTGGTCACGTAAGATAGTCATATTTTTTTATGAGGAAAAGCGTAACAAATCTGAAAATATGGTTACTAACTGTTTGTCGGGTAATTGCTTTTCTTATATTGTTAAAATTAGTAGTAACAGATAGTATAGTGTATTCAGTTTGGGACTGAAGAATGCCTTTACCAATTCTACCTCTACTTTATGATAATAGGAAGTCTGAAATTTTGGTAGACCAAAACAGTAGTTTGTTAATTTTGATCTTTGTCATAAAACTCCCAGAGAGCAAAAGTGGATTAGTTATTTCCCCCTATCTCTGTTTCTTAATCTCTTGAGTCACATCTGACAAATAGAATGACCCAGTGAACAGCCACCACTATCTGCAGAGTTTAAAAATAAATTGGGGAAACAGGTTGCCAAGTCTTTCTTCTGTATCACACATGTACACACACTCACACCAGTAGATATTTAGAGTCCCAGATCCATGTAGAATGTGGGAGGAAACTGGAACACCCAGAAAAAACTTACCTGAGTAAAAGGAGGACATGCAGACTCCACACAGAAGGTACCCCAGATGAGAACAGAACTGGAGAACCTATTGCTGTGAGGCAGAAGTCTTGCCCACTGCACCGTTGTTCTGCCTGGTCCTGTTCACATTATTAATACAGCATATGCTATTTTTGGATTAATGATGACAGGCTTCTTGGGTCAAATGAAATCACCATTTTTTAAATGCCCATTTTCTGACATCATCTGGAAAGTAGGACATATATTGATAATGCTTTCTGCTAAAAGCAGGTCATTTATTAAAAAAATACTTTTAGGATTTACTGTTAATAAATTGTTTATTGTAACAATTCCTTAAGGAAAGCATGTTGGGAAAGAGTGTTATGGAAATAGGTTAGTGCTAGGCTAACTGCCTTGTGGGCCATTTTAAGCCTAGCCAATTACCCCATGTGGGGAATCAAAGCCTGCAGATATATATGTATTGCACACACTTAAACACACACACACACACACACACACACACACACACACACACACACACACACACACACACACACACACACACACACACACACACTATTTTTTTTTCAAAATCCTTTATTGAATTATCACTTGTGACATAGGCAAATTTACATTTACATAAAACACTTTTGACACTCATGAATCAAACAGTAGAGTATGAATACTAGTTGAAGAAGATAACACTAAAACTCCAAGATATGCTATAAAAGTATTTTTGCATGTTGCTCTTATACTGTCATTGAAGACTTTAAACACTCATCCCACATGCCTAGCTACATATGCATACCAACTCTGAAATCATTGTACCTTGAGTTAAGGAAAATTCTCCAAGATAGAATGATCAGATTTATTATATCGGATTTATCAGTTTATATGACATAATGCCAGATTTAACATATTTTCACAATTTTTTATACTTTCTGTGTCAAGGTTTAGAGTGTCAGAGTTGTTATCCAGAAACGTATATATGTAGTAAGTACTTTGCATACCATTTTGGATAATAGAATAGAAAATCATGGATTGGCATGATCTGTCCTGCAATTTTCCTTATGTTTCATTGCACATCACTACAGAAGAAGCTGGAAGAGGTTTGAAATAATAAAGATTTCCCCAGAAAAGGAAAGAGTGGAATGCGTGCAGATTGATGAAATGGTAGGTAAAGGAAAAAGGCTGGTATGATGCATAAAATAAAGTAATAATGTGAAGAACTGATGTGGATGGGGTTTGTTATGACATAAGAAAAGCGTTCTATGATAGCATGGCAAATGTGTTTTCTCTGGTTGTAAGACATAGTAGCAAATGTTTCCTGAAATATTGTTCCTTGGATAGATAAGGCAAAGGTGGTAAAGGATAGCATACATGAAATGTCTAAGAAAAATCGCAGACTAAGCATTCACATGAAAACGCTTGTTTATATTGAAGTTAAGCACTGAAAGCCTTAAGTATATTGAATACCATCGACTGCTGCCTTCATTAATCAATGAAGTAATCCAATTAATGTTTATGGGGAACCATTTAAACACAGGTTTAAGGACAATATGTTCATAAATGCCAGGATATTTTTTAGACCACAGAAATAAGCTGCCATTTATAGCCATAATAATTTCCATAGCATTACTTATATCATCTATTCTTCCATTTTTATTTGGTGTCTGAAAAGTATTTCATTAATCATTCAGTGGCTTCATAAATCAATGAAGTAATCCAATTAATGTTTATGGGTAACCATTTTAACACTGGCTTGACAAAAAATATGCTCATAAATGCCAGGATATTTGTCAGACCACAAAAGTAAGCTGCTGTTTATAGTCATGATAAGCTCAATGTTATTACCAATTGCATTACGTATTCTTCCATTTTTATTTGGTGTCTCAAAAGTGTTCAGTCATTGAGTCAATTTGTTTATGTTTTTTGTTCTGCGCTCTTTGCTTCCTGGTCTCCTGGTCCCATCCCTTGTTTATTTATTATTATTTTTAAGCATTTTGTATTTTATTATTGAACATATTGCATACAAGCCCAAGATTAGCAACATAGGACACAACCTTTAAAATATGTCATTGTACTTAATATATGAACACATTTTAAAATGACATATTAATATCATTTAATATTAATATATCTTTTTTCTTATTATGTCTGTTTTCTTTTTATCCCATTTCTTCTGTTCTTTATTTTTCTTTTGCCCTTTTCTTTCTTCACTGCCCTTCACCACTCCTTATTTTCTTCATTTTTCTGTTATTTTTCTGTCTAGCCATTCCTGCCAGGAGCTGCAGCATTATTATGATGTTCTAATTCATTTTGTGTTTTCCTTCCATCATCATTTCATCAGTAACCATCAGAATCTCTCTCAATACTGTCTCTGAAAATATTCACTTATGTGCATGCTCAACCTTCACTAAATGTATGTTGGTGCTCTGACTCAGTACAAAGCAGCATTGTTACTGGTTGCTTGCTACTGAGATATCTCATCTACTGGAGCATCTACTGGGCAGTGCAGCAGCTACAGCAGCTTGAGCCTCCTTCCTTTCTCTCCAACCTGGATTTCTTCTGTCTTTGCCACCATGCCAACTGCATCACCCATCAGTGTTAACAAATCACCTCAATCATCTGTCTTCTGCTGTTAGGCCTTTACCTGCCACACATCTTCCAACCATATCTCACTCTTCTCTCTCTCACACTAACTTGTCAAAGTCATGTCTCCCACCCAATGACATGTAGACACATTTGTGTAGTATAACAAGGGCTAATAATCTCGTTCAAGTCTAAAAAAAAACACTCTTTCAAAAATCTCAGAGTCCTTGCTATCCTCTTATCTTTTTTTAATATCACATAACGTTTGAACAGGATGCTCCTACTACTAAATACTAACAATCTAAATTTAAAAATATTACATGAATTACATAATTAACTAACACCTTAATAACGCATTGAATAATTATATAAAATGCATTATCCTCAAAAAATGAAAAAAATACATTGTCATAATGCCTCCTAAAAAATAGCAGCATTTCAAAAAGCAGCATTTTTATGAAAAAAAAAAGGGTATATTATTTATTAAATTAAAATTAAATAAAAAACTCAACAAAATAAAATAATCTATATGACAAACTGAATGCTAATAACTGAATCTAAATTCTAGATCAGACTGAATGCGATCAAAACTTTTATCCCATCTAGCTTTTACTTCATCATTATGCATACTTGTATGATAATTCTATGTTCTGGTGTGTTAGTGTTTCTGTCTCTCTCTAAATGAATGTTAAATATGTGTAAAAAAAATTAAACTATCTTTAAATTCAAAAAATTTTTTTTCAGGTTAATGCATGTCTATGTAATTACAATATTGTATTTAAAAAATCCTGTGACATGTGTTACAGAAAAAGTGTCAAAAAAAAAAAAAAAAGTTATTGTTTGTTTTAAGTCTGAAATCCACTTTTTTGTACAAACAGAGTTTTAATAAGTTTAAATCCCAAATCCCAAAAGTATAAAATCAATTTTAATTAATTAGATAATACATAAAAATTGTTTTTTTTGTTTTTAATATTTATTTTTTTTTTTGTTTTCAATGATTAATTGTTTTTTTTTTTTCTCTTTTCTTTCTGCAGAAACACACTTTTTCTTATTCTGAAACACTTTTCTTCTCCTGTTTCCCTTTTCTTCCTTGATTCCTCTCCTCATGATTCTCCTAATTCTTCCATCCCCTTCTGGCTGGAGATCCACCAGCAAGATTCCCAACTTATTGATGGCTGCTTGTCCCCACTGCAGTATGAACAAACAGTCCCCCAGAAACTCTCAGATAGATACATACAACCATGCAATAACATAATAACATAGTGTTCCATAATAAAATGTTCACATGAATAATTACAATCTGTGTGTCAGTTTTGTTACATGTTAAACTGTTTACAGTCATGTTGAAACTGAACACACAAAATTGACAACTCAACACTAACTAAACTGGTTTAACTAAGACACAAAAGAACATTAATTAACCAAACATACCACTAACATTAACCACTTTCATTGAGACAGAGAGTGGCAATATCATTTATTAGACTGACATATCATCATATCGGTGCCTCAGTGACTTTCATTTTTATCCTACAGGATAGCACTAACTAGCAGAGACACTGCAGAGACTTCCAGCAGAGACTGCAAAGACTTTTTGGTTTGAATATGTCATTGTTCAGTAGCTAGATAGCTCATCTTGACACTTTAGTATACTGACCTTCCACAAAAAAATAAACCTTTGAAATGCTATATTAAGTGAAGGGCTGCAGAGAAGCTGAAGTTGTGATGCTGCAGAATGTGAAGCTTGCTGCATGGATAACACATGCCATAGTTTTATTTATTTTGTATAGCATTTGCACTGCATATTTGCTGTAGTGGAGTGTTTCTATACCATATCATATTGTATTTTTAGCATTGCATTACATTTTTGATGGGTTGCACTTTACCATTCCATATCATATTGAGACCAATTTTTGTATTGGATTTTACTATTGCATCATACTAATTTGTTAATCTTAACAGTTTACTATTATAACACATTTGTTAATTGGTCTTTACTAATAAACACAATGAGAAAATTGAAATCAAAAAAGAATGCAAATAATTAAAACAATGAATCAAATAAGCAAATGTTAAAAAAAATGTTAAAAAAGAAACCAATTGTTTTATCAAAACACAAGAATGTTTTCTAAACAACTAACAATAATTAAATATTTTTACCAATTTCTTATTACCAATGTCAGAACCTTCCTCATATTTTAATAGGTAATAATAATTTTAAATTTCACTATTTGTTTAATGCCTTCCCAATAATCCATCAAGTGTCTTAATTAACCCTACATTAACAATTGCATTAATATCTAAAAAAATCACATCTAGCTGATAATGTATATCTGCTATTCAAAGGATATATCTTAACATCTCTAGGTGAGAGAATAGGCTATCATCTCATTATCGGTGAATTCACTCCAGTAATGAATTCATAACAATGGTAGTCCTTAGGAGTCACTGCATTTAGTAGACCCAGCCCCATATCAGGGTTGCAAACATTATCTGATAAGACCAGGACCACATTTAGTAATGATAGTAGGTTCGCAGGGCCCCATTCGTGCCCCCCAAGTTCCTTTTGAACAGTGTCATTGAGGGTGTCATTTCCTTGAGCAGTTGGGACACAAATCAAAGCTCTCCATGTCACTGCATTGAGGTCTGGCCCTTCAGCATGCCCTCTCCATTGTATCCCAGTCCCATATCCCTCACTGGGACACCCAGTTGCATTCACCAGCCATTGAAATTTTTAAGGTTCCAGGCATAAATCTCTCCTAAGAACTCTGTATAATACAGAATATAGTGACAGGGACGTTAGTCAATCTGTGTGAGGCACCTGCGGGAGTCCCTTGATATTCTTTGTTAGAAACCTCTGAGGTTTCTACAATTGCTGTAGGTGCTTTGTTTGGTACATGCCAAATGGGGCATTATACTCAAGTATGGGCCTGAATACTGCCAGTTATAAAGGGGTTATAACCTCCTTTGCTCTTGAGGTGATGCCTTTTACTAATCAAGTGTGTTACGTAGAAACTCCTCCTTACTACAATAGATACATGGTGGTCAAAGTTAAAGTCGCAATCAACTTGTGATCTCAGATCCCTTACTACTTTGTAGGTACTTAGGATATTGCTGTTAATTTGATAGCATTAAGGGACATTGTTTTTGCTGAAGGGAATGATGATGCATTTCTTTGCATTCAGTTTGAGACCATGACTAAGACACCAGTCGTTGGTCTGCATAAGACTCTCCTGGAGTATATTGACATAATTTGGGGGTTCAATAATTGCACCTAATGTGCTGTCATCTGCAAACTTGGTCAACCACAACCCCTTAGTTTTGGCCTGAACTTCTGAGAAGTATGTACTAAACAGTAGGGGGCCCAGCACTGACCCTTGTGCCAGCCCAGTGGTGATAGGTCTGCTGGTTGCTGTGGAATCACTCACTTTGAAAGTGTATATCCAGCTAGTGATCCAGTTGGCAAACCATCTTACAACAAAGGGGGTTACATTCAGTTTGCTATGTTTATTAGTAATGCCTGAATGTGGGATCATGTTGAAAGCCTTTGCCAAATCGAGGTATGCTGTGTGCACAGATTTGCCATCATCAGTGGCCTTTGTCACATTTTCAAAGAAATCCACCAGATTTAACAGGCAGGATCTGCCCTTGATGAAGCTGAATTGGGTTGGATCCAGGGTTTGGAGGTTGCCTATGTCTTTATTTATGAAGTCCATAATGATATGTTCCATGACCTTACAGATGAGGTTGGTCAGGCTTATGGGTCTATAATTCCCTGGGTCTGTTGCTAGGCCACCTTTGTGCAGGGGAATAACTGTTGCTGTTCTCCATTCCACAGGAACAAAGCCTGTGGCTAGGCTATGATTGAAAAGGGTACTTAATGGTAATGCTAATTCATGTTTTAGCCTGTTTAGAAGACAGCCTGGGATGCTGTCTGGTCCCATAGAGGGTGTGACTTTAATGACCTGTTCTTCAGATATGTAAGGGGGGGGGGTTGGGGCAAGGTTTGTGATAAGTTTCTAGGGGGTAAGAAAGTGAAATGTTCACCAAACCTATCCACTAGCATGTTTGCTATCTCTGTGTGGTCAGTGTGTGTGATACCATTGGTCACTAGTTATGCACATGCTAGTGTCCTACCATTTAGGCTATGTACATAGCTGTAAAAGGCCTTATGGTTATCCTTGACTGTGCTTGCTAAGTTTTTTTGAAAGAAGCCCTTAGAGGATTTGACATGTTGTCTTATTCACCTGTTGAGGCTGAGGAGGGTGCTTTTCCATTGTTGGGGCCTCACCTTTGTGTTTTAGGACGACAGCTTTTTGCATTTGTTGTAAAGTTTGTTAATGCTGGATGTCCACCATGGCGGCTTGATTTTACTTGGGGCTCTGGCTTTGATTCTTTCTGGTACAGTGAAGTCTGTACACTTATGTAAGTGATTGTACATGGCTTTAGTGTAGGCTTCGGTGTAATTACCAGTTCTAGATAGGGGTGGGGCTTGGTATGCATTTATACCTTCCCCCAGGAAGGTATAGTTTGCCTTGGTGGAGCTTTTTAGTCTGACTCTGCCCTTTGTGAATTCTGGTGTTAGTGCCAGTTCGAAGGTGACTGATTTGTCATCTTGGCTGCTACTGTATTGGCCTAGTCACATGAACAAAATGGACTAGATGGTGTTTCCCAAAAAGCTCCAACTTTTTTGGTGAAACTGCTGGCCTGCCCTATTATCTGTCAAAAATAGGCTTCTGAGATATTATAATGGAGAAATTTGCAGCTGAAGATGAGATAAATCCATAATATTAAAGGTTTACAGGACTGTTCAGACATTATAGTAGATCCAATACAAAAACAAAGAATTGTTGGTAATTCTGAGCTTATAGTAATTCTAAAATGTGCATAAAAGAAATAAACATACTGTGATTACTGGTGCAGTCCATACTGTAATAGGTTCATAGATTGGTACTAGGCTATTGGTTCTAGGGCCTATACAAGCCTAGCCATAACAATTCCCTGACTATTTCTTCGCACACTATTTACTTCCCTGGATCTCTGTCTAGCAGAGCGACTGACATGATCAACGGGGTGAATTTCTGTTCTGCTTTCATGCAAAAATACTTCTTCAGGCCAAAGTAAATCACAAAAAACCTTCCGTGTATAATTACACCATGTGTTAATACCATTCTTGAGCAACCAAATGATTGTTTTTTTACACAGGCTTAAGAGAAATATGTTCATTAAGTCCAGGTTGTTTGCTGGCCTTTACAATAACTAACCATTTAGACACAATAAACTACATTGTAATTCATACCCCCCTCTTCTTCCCCTTCCCCCTTACATTTTACAGGCTCTAAGTCTTAAAGCTTTATGGTGTGTGATGTACCATTAATTGAAATACCTCTACATTAAGAATGCATCCTAATTTCATTTGCATATTCCTGGATCCTTATTATAGACATCCTTATGAATATTACCTCAGAGAAGGCACTGCACATCACGCAAGAAATTTTATACATAACACCCTGAGACTGATAATCAATGTAACCTTTAAAAGCATGTTGATAAAAGATTAATAAAACCATCAGTAGACAATATAGGAACGCAGATCACAATATAAGTATCTGAAGGAGCCTTATTATTAAAAAAATTCTCTTTCCTTGGTCTCTGTATTTATGTGTTGGATGGAATCCAGCAATTCATTTTCAGCTAAATTTCACACAGTTTTAATATCTCAATACAGATAATTGTTCCTGTGACATTTTCAGTCTGAGCTTCCAAGCTGCAGCGTGTGTTATTATGTGATTTTCCAGGTTCTGGGATAAAGTCACATTTAGTCTTTATCTGTCTAGTGCTTTTTTCTCCTTGTTAGTCAGACGGCCTTCTAATGTTAGATGAAAAAGTGACCTTGTCCTTAAGTTGAAGAACATGCAGTTCTCTGCCCACAGCTTAAAGACCAGCTAGTTGCTTGCACTTACCCATCATGATTTTATGTAATGTACCATCAAAGTATGTACTGTACTTTCTACTTCATTAGTACAGTGACAACTCATTGTACCAGCTCCCTTATGTAGCTTTATATTACAACTTATGACAATATCATACCTTATATATTATATGCAAATTAGTAAGGCAATGTAATGCACATACTGTTTTATGTTTCTCTAGGAAACATTATGTTCCCTTTACTCCAGTGTGATGTACTTTATATCTTTAATTCCCCATGACATTACAATGTAACCTTGTTATTTGTAATTTGTGATTTTCTCCTGCTGCCTCCAATGAAAATATGTTGCAACTCATCCTGACATCCCTGCAGTAAAACATACTTACATACATAGATAAATATATACATGACTAAATAAGCAAATTGTTTATTGCCATTTGGTACATATATTTACGTTCATATCCTTTAGATGTTAACTAGTCATGTTTCGTTGTTTACTTGTTTATTTATTCATAGGTTCATAAGTGTGTACTTAGCCGCGGTGGTGCAGCAGTAGCATTATCACCTCACAGCAAGAGATTCTCCTGTTCGATTCTCAGCTGGAGTGCCTTCTGTGTGGAGTCTGCATGTCCTCCCTGTGGTCGAGTGAATTTAAAGCCATGCAGGTAGGTGTGAGCATGTGTGGGTGTGCCTTCTTTGAAGGCTGGGTGCCGGGCTGGCAACTTGAAACTGTACAAATTCACTGCCAATCATTAGCGGACTGGAGTTCTGCTGTGGCAACCCCTAACCGGGAAAATCTGAAAGACAGTTTTTAGGTTCATAAGTGTGCATTAGGCTAATGGCCCTGGGGTCTTTACAAGCCTAGTCATAGGATTACCCTGGCATAGTGCCACCTGACCTTAGTTCCCAGAGCCTGTGTTGAGTAGAGCCACTGGAGCTATCCCTGGGGTGAATTTTCTGTTTCCCATCCACTCATCAAGATTTCTCTTGAAGAGGGTCAGCGAGGTGCTTTGCTTGACATGTATGGGAAGTCTGTTCCATAGCATGGGCAGTCTCTGGATTATGAACCTATCCCTCCAGCATGTTCTGTTAATTGTGGTAATGAGGTTAAGGTCTCTGGAGCACGTGGTGCGGAGGGATTGGGATTTCTTTAGATGTAGCATTTCTAACAGAACTGGGTCAGACATGGCTTTGTAAGTCAAGCAGAGATCACCTCTAAGTAGGAGATATGAGACAGAGAATAGGTTTTTTTTCTTTTTTTTGAGTCTTTCCATATAGGACAAGCACTTAAGGCTTAGGATCCTCTTGGTGAGGTACTTTTGTGGCCTCTCCAGTTGTTGTAGGTGTCTAGTGAGGTACTTGCCAAATGGGGCATTGTACTTGATGATTGGCCTAATGACGGAAGAGTAGAGGAAGACAGTGACCTCCTTCTTCCTGGATGCAAAACCCTTAGTAATGAGATGTGTCGCACACAAGGAATTTCTGACCACAGTGGCAATGTGGTGATCAAAAGAGAGGTTGCTGTCAACCTGTATTCCCAAATCCCTTATAACGCCTTCTGTGTTCAGTGGACTATCATCAATGTGGCAATTCATGGGAACCAGGTTTTTCCCAAAGGGGATGATGACACATTTTGTTGCCATTGAGCTTCAGGCCATGGTTCTGACACCAGTCTTTGGTCTCAGTGAGGCCTTTCTGTAGGATGTCAACATCACTTGGGGAGTTAATAATAGTCACCTACTTGCAATTGTCTGCGAACTTTGTCAGCCAAAGTCCCTTTGTGTTGGCCTGGGCTTCAGAGTACTAGATACCAAACAGTAGAGGACCCAGGACTGAACCCTTTGGGGCTCCACTCGTGACTAGTCGGCAGTCCGACTTGGAGTCAGCTACTTTCACACTGTGGGTTCTATCTGTGAGCCAGTTTGCAACCCAACTAGTGATATAGGGGTTGATGCCAAGTTTAGTGAGTTTTTCTATGATTCCTGAGTTGGGAATGGTATCAAAAGCCTTGGCCAGACCAAGGTAGGCTGTATGAACCACCTTGCTTTAATCCGCAGCTCTGGTGACTGACTCAAAGAAATCGACCAAGTTGAGCAGACATGATCTACCCTTCACAAAACCAAACTGTGTGGAATCCAGAGTTTGGAGATTCCCTATATCCTTGTTTATTAGGTCCATGATGATGCATTCCATAGCTTTGCATATCAGACTCATCAGGCTAATGGGGTGATAGTTCCCAGGGTCTGTAGTCACCTCTCCTTTGTGGAGAGGGATGACTGTATCAGTGTGCCATTCAGTAGGGACAAAGCCTGAGGTGAGGCTGTAATTGAACAGGGCACACATGTGAGGTGCCAATTCATTCTGTAGTTCATGTAGAACCCAACCAGGGATATTGTCTGGTCCCATAGAAGCTGTATTCTCCAACTTGGATAGTGCTGTTTTAACCTGTGCAGCAGTAATACTGTGTGCCTGGCAATCTACTGGTATTGCGATTGGTTCTTTGGGGGGACAGGGAGTGGTAAAGTTGGCACTGAATCTGTCGGCCAGTATACTGGCAATATCTGTTGGGTCGGTATTAGAGGTAGCATTGTGCAGTAGCTCAGACCAAATCTGGGTATTGCCGTGGAGATTATTTACATAACTATAGAAGACCTTGTGGTTGTCTTTACTATCTGCTGCAATTCTATTTTCATAGCTAGCTTTAGATGATTTGATGAGGGATCTCAACTTTTTGTTGAGGCTGATAAGGGAGTTTTTCCACTCTTGAGACTTCACCTTATTCCGCATCAGTTTCCTCCTTCTGTTGTAAAGTTTATTTTGTTTATGGCAGGGGACCACCAGATTGAATTCCTTTTTTTGGAGAAGATCGTCTTGGTTCTATTGGGTATGCATTTGTGTATGTGTTTGTACAGTGCATTGGTGTATGATTCTGCTGTCATGCAACTATTCTCCATTTGCATGGGTGCTGTGAAGTTAGCCACCTCTGTTTTTAGGAGCCTAAAGTTAGCTTTGGAGAAGTTTTCCATGGTGGTTACCTTTGTGGGGGTGGGGTGGGAGGGATGTGGATTTCCAAGGTGATTAGTTTGTGGTCAGATCTAACCAGTGAAGAGCTGACTACTGGTGTAGAGCAATGGTCACCCATGTTAGTAATGACCAGATCAAGGATGTTGCTACCTCTAGTGGGGGTAAGAATGAGCTAGTCCAGGGCAATGGAATTAATGAACTCTGGGAAATGTTGGGCAAATGTACTGGTTTACCTAGTTAATGCAGTGGTAGTTGAAGTCACCTACTAAGAGAGTGTTTGGTTGGACCCTAATATTCTCCAAGGTGCTTAGGAATGTGGAGTGCAAGTCTTGGGACATGGTTGGAGACCTATAGCAGGCTATGACCTGAATTGTTGTCTTACCCAATGTTAGCTGCACCTGAAGTATCTCTGATGCATCTGGAGGTGTGCACATCCTTTATGAATATGGAAACCCACTGCTTTTGGAGCTTTGGTCCAAGATCTGGGGCTGATAGGTGTGGAATGAGTTATAGCCTGGTAGTGCAGAGGTGCTTTCTGCTGTTACAGTACAAATGTCAATTTTCTCCATTTTAAGGAGTGCTTCAAGTGAGTGCATTCTGAGATTTAGACTTCTAACGTTGATCAGCATGACCCTCAGATTGCATTTGTTTATAGCTCTTATGGTGGTAATTTGGTATTTGGAACACCGACTATAAAAGGCACTATTGGGTTGGCAAAAGTCTTGGCCAGTATCCGGGAAGCCCAGGGGTGACAGATGCAGGCCATCTCTGGAAAAGCATCGAGGTCTGTCAATCATGCCATCCCAGGCAAACAGATACTGGATCTCCTTAGAATGACACCAGAAACTTAGCCAATTGTTGAAATCAATCATTTTCTGCTTGTGCTGTGGCATCATTCTGGGTGATGGTAGGATGCTGCTCAGGGCTAGGGTCATACCCGTCTGGGCTACATAATCCGAGAGCTCCTCCATGTCTCTTTTCATGTAGTCTAGGGAGGTATGTCTCAGGTCATTCACACCCACATGTACAATGACAGAGTCATATTTGTACCTGTTACTGAGGGACCTGAGTGCATGCGTTATGTGGTGGATGCTGCCACCTGACAGGCAGCTGACTGTTACTTTCTCCTTATTCAACCTAGTGAGTGGGACATCAGTGTGCCTCACTATCGAGTCACCTATGACTAGTGTGTTGGTCATGCTGTTTTGCCTTAGGAGCTTTGGTTGAGTGGCACAATGTTTAGGAGAGTTATGTGTCTCATGATTAGTGTTGTGTTGTGGTGGTCGAGTGCATTTCTGCCTTGGAGGTCTCTGCTGCTTGGGAAGATTTTTATTGAGAGCCTCCCCAAAAGTGGGTGTGCGGTTTGTGTTTTTATGTGAAGGCAGTACTGGTGCGTGTTTTGGAGGGCTATGCGTTCCATGTGGTGTGGTGCAGGTGTTGACCTCCTCCTTTTGACCAGCTATTCCAATCTTGGCTGGAAACGGCGTGGCTTCCAATTTGGATATATAAGTGCATCTCTGGCAAGTCTTAGTGTTGGAAGGTAAGAGGAGAGGGTTGTAGGTGTACATGAAGCAGTTGCTACATTGCCTCAGGATGCCCCCATTCACCAGGTTAATAAAAGAAAGCACAGGGAACTGACCTTTAGATATGCCTGGAGGGGTGGTCATTGATAATAAGTACTGGATTTGTTTCCTTGTAGAACATTTAGTGCCTGTAGCACTTTTGTGTGCTACAATAATTGCTAAAAGAAGTCTGGTAAAGTGCTAGACTAATAAGCTTGTATAAGTGCAGGAGAGAAGAGAACTAGTAGATCTAAGGGAAATTTTGAAGAGCAGACTCTGGCACCACTCAGGAGATAACAAACAGTCCTGGATACATCTTATTTATTTATTTATACTTTGTCGGTTGGGTTAGTTCCAAAAGGTGCCTCCTTTCAGGGGAGACCAGCAGTGGTATTTATACTATTATGGGAAACTTGTCCTGAGCATTGGGGAACTACCCCTACTCTTTCTGATAGCCATGTATACTATACTTGAATACATTTATACCTGCACCACTTCTTTCTCTGTGATGGAAAATTAACAATGTAAAGTTTTATATATTGTCATCAAAATAATTCTCTTCAGTCTTGTTTTAAACAGGAAATAATTTTCTCTCAGTGCTGTACATGCATTAAAACACAAATATTCACATCTATCCATAGGCATACTCATATTGACAACTTGTTTTAGAATAACATGTGAGTTTTTAGCAATGCTTGCTACTAAGACAGTTTGTTAGTTCATACAAAATGGAGAGAATGAAAGCACTGTGTAGAAAATAGAATGAGCAGGACAGAGTGTCAGAAAGGCATCAATGTGATAAGGAGATAAAGTGGGAGGGTGAGAAGGAAGAGAAATGGGAGTGGAAGGTCTAAAGTAGAGATGACAGAACCTTCTTTGTCTCAGACATACCTGGGAGTGTGAGTTGTGACACCTTAGCCTTATACAACATCTAGAATGATATGTTTGCCCATCAATGTGTCTTCACACCAGCCATACAAAAGGACTTCAGGAAATGGGCCTGCCTGGAAGAATTGTTTACAAATGCCAAACTACTAACATGCACTCTACAAATCACTGAGCAGACTTAGGGCAGTTTTATATCCTTTCTTGTAAATGTCTTTCACAAGGGGAACCACATTATTTGCCAGCTCTGAAACAGCACACATACAATCAACAGGTACAAATTGCACAGATATGTGGATAGCCAACTAAATGCTGTGTTGTTCAAGTAGCAATGGTGTTACAGTTTGTGTCACTGAGCATGTGTCCAAGATCATTCACATGACCATTTCCACCTTGATGGATGGGTGAATGACCATGGTGGTAAGTGAGGAACTGTGTTAGTCCCCAGTCAATATGTCAGAGCTATGGTGTCTATAATGGGAGTTTTGTGTTAGACTGGGTACATTTTTGTTGGATGAGGGGGCAGAGCTATAATATCTATAATGGGAGTTTTGTGTTAGGCTGAGTGCATTTGTGTTGGAGGATGGGACAGAGCTATGGTGTCTATAATGGGGGTTTTGTGTTAGGCTGGGGGCATTTGTTTTGGAGGATGGGACAGAGCTATGACACTGGTGTGGGATTACAAACACTGTGAGGAGTTCCACAGCAAGGCCCATCATTAGAAGTAGTGTGTGGAGCTCTGCCCTTTCAAAATATTTGGTTTAATCTGGAATTTATCAGGAAGGTTTGATCTGAGAAAACTGTCATTGGGAGGTTTTCATAAGCATCAGTTATGCCTGCCAACTGCATGCTGACCTCTTTCCTATTTGGGCAGTTATGTGCATTTTTTTATCATTATCAACTGTAAGACTTGGAAACATAGAATAATCTATAGAGTGACAGTTTTGAATATTACAAATTTCAGCTCTCTTGTAAAAATGTTTTTATTAGACACAATTGAACTATATATCCCTTCACAGCCACCTTAACAAAGAGCACTCTACAATTTTAGGAATTTCAAGTTTGTGTTCTTGATGGCTGCTGTAACAATCCTTTGGCAAGTCTGTTTCAGTTAATAGCTGTATAACAAAATGGGTCTGTATTAGATCACCGACCGCTTAAAGAAGCAAATGGTGATTAATCGACCCTATGTAAGCAAAAGCTTACAATCTCGAACTGTCAGAACAGCGATTTTTTTCCTAAGGAAAAAAATTGCTGTTCCAAAACACATACACACAACACAAGCACACCAAGCAAACAGCAATCCACACACATACACCCAAAATCTTACAACTAACCCTACACTAAACTATACACACACCACTTACTATCCACTTACCTTAACCTAAACCCTAACCCTAAGGTCCGTCACTATCACACACTCACCTTACCCGCTTCCTAGCCCTCACTCACCTAACCCACCCTAACCCTCACATCCACACAATCGCACACATACCTAACCCACGCCCTAACCCTAACGCACCTAACCTGCCCTATCCCTCACATCCACACAACCGCACACTTACCTGAACCCGACCCATAAGTTTCAACCACAGCGCTGAAAATACCGAAGCAACAGAAACGGACAACCAAATTCTTTCCCTAGGAAAGAATTCGGGTTTCTGTTGCTTCGATATTTTAAGCTTTCACTCCGTAGGGTTTGATATTAGAACATTTGAAGGTTTTAAACCTCAATGTTCTAATATAGACCCTAACAAAACACAGTATTTCAAAAAAAAAAATACTGAATTTAAGCTTTACACTTAGACCGGAAGTTCGCCACATTGCTGCCACATGCATAGGCTACCACCTAAGCAAATCTTGAGGGCAATTCCTTCATTATAGGGAGCAGTGACTGAAAGATATGGTTTTCAGGTCAGGGTAACCTGCCTATGAAACAGTTTGGAAACTCTTGCATTGTCAGAGCTGATGTACCTGTTAATATAGGCTTCTTATCCTCTAACTGGTTACTGTTTAGTGCATCTGTATTGACCTACTTAACTACATGCTCTTTGCATCTGGTTCCCCATAATGGTTGCAGTTAGAGATCTTAAAAATAGTAATACATAAAGATGAAGAGAGTGAGGTAATCCAGAAATAACTGAGTTTCTTTGCTTTACAATTAAATGTAATTAAATTAAATTAAATGGACTATATTCAGTTCTAGTTTTATCTATGTATGAGTAACATCATAATCTCTTCTTCTGTTTTTCATTGCAGATACAGTGTAGGAAATACACACAAAAGGATTAAACACATTTTTAACATTGATGTTAATATACTTTCATCTTGGTAAATCAGCTCATGTCCCTACAGAAGTAGAATCACATTAGAAAGGATGCTATTACTTAGACACTGCTTACAGATATGTATTTTAGAGCTTTCAGCTGCACAGGGAAGTGGTTATTTCCAACAAAGCACAGAAAGTGAATAGATGGATATTACAGAACATGTATGGCTAGTTACAGCAACTCATTCTTGGTTTGTTGGAAAAGGACTAATTTCCGGTTTCAGCCTAAGATTGGCATATTATTACTCTCATTAAGCAGTTACTATTTCTGTAGCTGTTGGCAACAGAATTAAAGGCAAAAAAGTTGCCATATACTGGACATACATTGAGATATCACATCACTTTCATTATGCCCTTATCAAATGGTTTCTCAAAAAGTGATCTAAATCTTAATCCAAATAAATGCACATTATATGGAAATATGTATGGGGTCCATCTACACTTACAGCTCTGCTATCCAGCAGTAACCAGTGGACTCAAGACATCAAATATTTTCTAATTACTGTAGCCTGACAGAAACAGACAAATCTACAGCCCTCTACTGAGCAAAATAGTCTGAAAATTGAGCACTAAGCAGTAAAAGTATAAACTTTAAACAGTTTTGTCTTGTACATCTGGGTTTGATGCCATCTTCCTTCATTTGCTTATTGTGCCACTCCAAGAAAGTCACTATACCAGAAATTATTAATGGGTCACCCCTTGTGCCTAGTGGATTTACTCAGTTTAAATAAACATGCAACATGATCTTTAGGTTGTACATTCTGACTAGAAAGAAGTGGTTAGAGAGTGTATGGCAATGAACATCATACTTTAGGAACCCATTTAATCCTGGTTGCTCTTGTCAGTCCAGAAGGATAGCATATAACAGGTGAGACGGCATTACTTGGGAACATACACATCTCGCCATGTGGCCTAGATTCTATTCTGCTCCTTTGTACCAGTAAATGAGTAACTAGTGGGAGACCACTGGACTGACAGCCATCCATCATCACATCCCTATTTGCATCAGTTCCAAGTGCTACCACTGGCACACACATTTGTAGTACTACTAACCATTTTCAGTACACACTCTCTGTTTAACTGGGTTTACAAGCAATGAAGGTATCTACATTATTTAACTGACCTTTCTACTTATCTGTTGTACTATATTTGTCTCTAAACATTCTGGCTCATATCATCCATTCTGGTATTATTTCTGTGGACACAATCTTCCATGTGCTTCTTAACTATATTACTGTTGTTTTCTTCTCTGCAGTTGATCCTCCATGGATCTAGATTACCTCCAAATCTAAAACCCATAATGCATTAACCCTTCCTGTTCATCCGGGTGAGGCCTGTGTGGGAGATGAAGAATGTAGAGAAGAATTATTATTGCTGCTAATGTCTTCCCAAATTCAGAAATGAAAACTGTAAGGAGAAATACATGCGTTATAAGGAATGAAACTGTTGTATAAGAGCAACGTGCAGCCATAGTAAATAGCTACAGGAAACAGGGGCTAACAATGTAAAGAAAAAGATCAACAGTCCAATTTTTACGAGCACAATGGTGTACTTATGACTTGGAATGCAGAAAATCAGCATGCCTAGCCTGCCCCAAAGACAGCATTTACTTGGAAGTACAATAAAATTCCTTTCAGCTGTTAATAGGAAAAAAAACAACTTATGAAAGCTTACTTACCAGTGCTTTAACTTTGATAATGATTTGAGAGCAGACTTGCTGTCTCAAAATATCCCTTGGGCTAAGTCTCTTTGATGAAAGCCAAATACAGTGCAATTTCAACAACAACTGCATGTGAAAATTGTATAAATATGTCAGAATGGGGTCAACATGATGCTCTGTGCTGTAAATTCTTTAGTCATGCCACTGGTATACTGATGTTTTACCTTATTCCCAAACCATCACACAGGAATTTTCTCCTGTCTATTGTAAACATTTTGCACCTATGTATCATGATAGAAAAAAGGATGATGAAAATGATCTGAAAATAAGGAATGTAAAGTGAACACAATAGATGAGTCCAGCTGACAGGGAGCATATAACAAGCCATAATGTATACATAGATAGATAGTACATAATAGCAATTCAAAAGCAGGAACACTCAAGAAAGTGACATAACAGAGCATCAACCACAGTTTCACATGATATATCAGCATGACATACAGGAGACATATTTATGGAATCCCTCATCTGCCATTAAGCTGTATAGTGTGATGAAAACAACTGCAGTAATAAAGAAATGTCTGGATGAAGACATGCAATACAGAGCATAATTATAATGTTGGTGAGCAAGGAATGACATAACAAACATTGTCATCATGTCACTTGAACACATGCCAGTACAAATATCAGAGAGAGATGTAAAACAATTATGGATGCCACAGAAATTAGTATATCAGGTATATCATGAAGAACACCACTGAAGGGCTTACAGCACTTTCCTGTCATAAGGAGTATGGATGCCCTATTGTATAGAACAAGGCCTGGAAAAGGTAGCCCTCTTACTATGCCATAACTATTTTCTCTGTGTAAGCCACTGCTATATGACACAATTGTCTGAAGGACAGATGTTACCAAATTCAAACCCTGCCTGTGATACTGAGCTCTATAGAGATCTCTGTATTGACAGCATGTGCCACAGCAGATAGCAATGGTGGCTGTCACAAATAACTGAAATCAATGTGTGAAGTAAGAAAAGAGTTACAAATATAATCTGAACAATCGGATTTAGTGAGAATGCTGAAAAGGAGCTACAGGTGTTACTGTTCACACAACAGTGAGTAGCACAATATTAAGGCTTCTTTGCCAAGGAAGCTGTTTGCATCAAGTAGTACACACACACACACACATACACACACACACACACACACATTGTCACAGAATTACACACAGTCCCAGAAGTTGGACAGTAGTCTCTCCTTTGATAATCAAATCACCACAGTGGTCAGGAAATCCTTTTACATGGCACACCTCATCACTAAAGGTTTCTCATCCAGGAAAAAAAGAGGTCATTGTTCCCCTCTACTCATCACTCATTAGACCCATTATAGAGTACAACGCCCCTTTTGGTATGTACCTCACAAGACATCTACAACAACTGGAAAGGCCACAGAAATACCTCACAAAGACGATTACTGGCCTCAAACAGATGCCTTATGCAGACCAACTCAAAAAACTCCAGCTTTACTCCGTCGCATATTGCCAACTCAGAGATGATCTCTGCCTATTATACAAAGCAATATCAAACCCAGAGCTGTTGGACATGCTCCACTTAAAGAAATCCCAATCCCTCTGAGCTACACGCTCTAGGAACCTAAACCTTGTAACCACAACAAACAGAACATGCTGGAGGGATAGATTCCTGTCCCAGAGACTTCCCATACTCTGGAACAGACTGCCTATCTATGTCAAACAGAGCTCCTCATTAGCACTCTTCAAGAAAAATCTTGATGATTGGATGGGTAATAAGAAATTCACCCCGGGGATCACTTCTGTGGTTCTGCTTGACAGGGGCACAGGAAAATTATTTTCTTGGGTGGCGAAAGCCAGGGTACCTTTTTGGCTAGGCTTGTACAGGCCCTAGGGCCAATAGCCTAGTACCTACCTATGAACCTATGAACCTATGCTATACAGAAAATACTCAACACATGTGCCAAGAAGCTTTCATAACACAACATGCCCAGAATAGCCATTCACTGCCATGCAGCCACAACCTGTGATGATGTATCATTGTCCGACAAATAAAAATGGATAAGAACAACAATATAGAATGTTTTTTGTATTACATCAGTACTATCCATACAATGCTGCCCTTTTAGGAATTGAACAGCAAGCTATACGATTCTACCAATTGATGACATGGGTGAACCATAAGTGCAACAGTGGAAGTCTTAATGCAAGTGTGACATTCCTCCTACATTAACTTATTTTGCTATATGTATGTGGGAGTTAGCAGTACTCTATGTTGCTCTCTGCCAACCTCCTTGCAAAGGTCTGTAAAAGACAGACATGATAAGAGGAAGCAGGCACATTAATATATCAGTAGGATAATAATGTGTTAAGGAAAGGTGTGGCCAACATTTACAGCTAGAGGAATCATACAAAACATTTTAAAGCATTTTTTCTTCCATCTGAATTCAAATCTTTAGAGCATTCCAAGAAAAAAAAAATATACCTGAGTATTATCTAATTACCCCATGTAGGAAGTTGTGCTTCTGATAGTTGACTTTTGACAGCAGATTTCAGCAATGTTTACCCTACTGGCAACTGTAATTTGTACATCCAACACTTCAGCTTGGTGAATAGTGCATTAAACTGAATAAATATAACTAGACACAGTGCCACAAAGTGCACTGGAGTAATGCAGCCGGAGGCAATAACATTACAAGATATTACAATAAGCTGTGTACTTGCATTTAGCCTTAGTTGCAGTTGTTGCTCAGTGCCAGCCATTGTGTAAATGCAGAGCTGGAAGAATAATGATCCAGAAAGGAGAAGATACAGTGGATATAAAAAGTGTACACACCCCTGTTAAAATGACAGGTTTTTGTGATATAAAAAAGACAGACCACAATAAATCATTTCAAAACTTTTCCCACCTTTAATGTGACCTATAAGTTGTACAGTTGAATTGAAAAACAAATAAATCTGTTAGGGGGAAAAATATAAACAATAAAAAAAACACACAATACTCTGGTTGCATAAGTGTGCACACCCATAAACTAATATTTTGTTGTGCACACCCTTAAACTAATACTTTGTTGCAGCCCCTTTTGATTTAATTACAGCATTCAGTCTTCTTGGGTACACACCTGCCATCAATTAAAGACACTCTGATTAACCCCAAATAAAGCTCAGCTGTCCTAGTAGGATTTTCCTGACATTTATTCAGTTGTCTGCTACAGCAAAAGCCATGGTTCACAGAGAGCTTACAAAGCATCAAAGGGACTCATTATTGAAAGGTATCAGTCAGGAGAAGGGTATAAAAAATTTCCACAGCATTGGATATATCATGGACAAGTGAAGACAGTCATCAAAAAGAAGAGAAAATATGGGACAACAGTGATGTTGCAAAGAACTGGACATCCCACCAAAATTTATGAAAAGACAAGACAAAAACTGGTCAGGGAGGCTGCTAAGAGACCTACACCATTCTCTCAATCTCCAGACAAGTCTTCAAAAATTAAGCTAACAAGACATCCCTGAACTGGCACCCAGTTCAGATCTCACGTGTAACTGATTGTGCACTAAGATGCATTGCTTTGCTAACTGCATTTGCCCAGTTGAAAGCATATGAAGTCCTCGGCAGAGACATTGCCACAACATACATTATATGGCAACAAAGATATGAAACATGCCATTGAGTGTACTCATGTGTGATGCTCAACCTATTGATACAGGTTCCAGTGTTCACCAGTGGCATGCTTAATGGCATGGCTTTTAATCCATACAGTTCAGAAGAAGAAAGAGAATGAATTGTGACATATTGTAATATTGGGGCTTATACAATGTTAAAATATTGTTGGACCAAGTGGGAATTGAAGCCACAGGATAAAGCATGCAAAATCTAAAAGTTAGTATATTAATTGGCATTGCCATAGGAGAACAATCTTTCAGTCATGGAAATTAAAGATATACTAATTTCTGAATGAATGGAGATGGACTGCAGAGAGGCCTGTATGTGTGTGATTTTAATTAGCTCTGGGAATGCATTCTTAAGTAAACGTCATTATTCCTGTTTGTAAATATATTTCAGATGGATGCAGTTTGATGTGTTGAGTAATACAGGCTGGTTAGGATATGTGACATCATAGGTTCATAGGTTCATACTAGTCTATCTGCCCTAGGGCATTTATAAGCCTAGCCAGAGTGTGTTTGTCTTTCACCACCCATTTTAAATTAATTTTGCTATGCCCTTTTTCGAGGTTAGTATACTGTGCCTCTGTCTAACAGTGACACAGAAGTGATACCCGGGGTAAACCTACGATCCCCCATCCACTCATCAAGATTCCTCTTGAAGAGAGTCAATGAGGGACTCTGCCTAACCTGGACTGGGATTTTATTCCAGAGTGAAGGGAGCCTCTGGGTTATGAATCTGTCCCTCCAGCATGTCCTATTTATTTCAGTGCTGAGGTTCAAGTCTCTCGAGCGCGTAGCTTGATGGGATTTGAATTTTCTGAGGTGCAGCATGTCCATTAATTCCGGGTTGGACATGGCTTTATACGTCAGGCACAGATCGCCTCTGAGCAGGTGGTATGCCACTGAGTAGAGCTGGAGTTTCTTTAACCGGACAGCATATAGCATCTGTTTGAGCCCTTTGATCCTCTTGGTGAGGTACTTTTGGGGTCTTTCCAGTTGCTGCAGGTATCTGGTAAGGTACATCCCAAAAGGGGCATTGCACTCAATTATGGGCCTGATGAGGGATGAGTAAAGAGGCACGATGACCTCCCCTGATCTAGATGTGAATCCTTTCATGATTAGGTGGGCTATATAAAATATTTTTCTAACCACTTTGGCCACGTGGTTGTCAAATGAGAGATTGCTATCAACTTGGGTCCCCAGGTCCGTAATTACTTCTTCTGTACTTAATGGATTACCACCTATGTGGTAATTTGTGGGCACTTTGTTTTTGCCAAAGGGGATGACTATACACTTTTTGGCGTTTAGCTTGAGGCCATGGCTCTGGCACCAGTTGTCTGTTTCTATGAGGCCCTTTTGGAGGATGCTTGTGTCGGCTGGAGAGTCGATTATGGCGCCCAGTTTGCAGTCATCTGCGAACTTGGCCAGCCACAGTCCTTCCGTGTTGGACTGTACCTCCAAGAAATATATACCGAACAAGAGAGGTCCCAGGACTGAGCCTTGTGGGATGCCACTTGTAACTGGTTTGGAGTCTGACATGGCTCCAGCAATTCTAACCATGTGGGTTCTGTCCTTGAGCCAGTTTGCAACCCATCTAGTGACATAGGGGTTTATATTTAAGCTGGTGAGCTTATCTATAATGCCTGAGTGGGGTATTGTATCGAAAGCTTTTGCGAGGTCCAGGTAGGCTGTGTGGACCACATATAACAAATGTACTGTGCCCATCCAACATATGCAAGTAAATTTTAAATTAAATAACATCATTGTCATGTTTAAGGAATTGGATACACATTAAATTGATGTTATATGTGAAACAGTAATTATTTATGCGAAATAGAAGAATTTAGTTTTGCAATCATTACTGATACATTGCTTGCAATAAACTTTTTAACATTACCATTTGTCTTTATTTTTACAGTCATAATCAAAATGTGAGAAATGAGATTCTGACACCCTTTGTGAAAACATCTTTCAGCTGGATTCAAACCCTTAATGACCTGTGTTCTTTATCTAAATACACTGCATTGATAGCTTGTGCTACAGAGACAGATATGTGTCAGGCTGAATTTCTCCACTAAGTACTGTTCATGTGTCTGAAGAAAGTGTACCATTGTCAGGCATGTTTGTGCTAGATAACACAGTCTAAACTAACTTTTTCTCTTTTCTCTTTATGTCGTAAACGGTGTTTATGCACTGAGAAGCAGGGAGCAAATACAGATTAAAAAAAGAATAAAAACTAAATTACATATTGAATATAACTGAAATGTAATCTCTAAACAGCACTTAAACAATGCATGTGACTTATTTCCCTCAATTCACTTCATGTACACCTTGTGCCACATAAAAAGTTACATGACAGTGTATTTTCTTCAGAGTACTATCCAGAGTGCTGCTGGATCCACAATGCCACCAGGTGTGTTTGCACTACATAAGGCAACCTAAACTAAAATTTTCACTTTTTTCTTAGGTAGTGAACCATGTTTGCATGCTGCCAATTGGAGAGCAAATCCAGATTAAAAGCTGGAATGTGATCTCTAAACAGGATTCAAATGCTGCATCATGTTTCTTATTTCTTTCAATTCACTTCATTTACACCTTGAGCCACAGATTGTGACATCTGTCTGGAACATTCTATTACTATCCATGATGCTGAGAGACACACACCAATGCCAGGCTTATTTGTGCTGCATAAGGCAGCCTAAACTAATTTTTTCACTTTTTTCCTTAGGCAGTGAACCAAGTTTGTATGCTGTTGAGTGGAGAGCAAATGGAAAAGGCATTAAAATATATGACAGAGAGAGAAAAGCTGACAGTAATTTAATTAATGGGTATATGTAGCAATGACCAGAGCAAAAAGTGCATTCAAGTGACACATTCATCCTTTTCGCATCTCCTTGCAACATCAGAAATGTATTTTGTGGAACACATTATCAGACTTGTAGTTAATAAGAAATAATGTGAAAGTGGACGGACAACTGCTCACACTTTGTTAGCAATACTGACAGTATGTGACTTCTAAACGACACAATGGTATCACAAAATGTGTTTAAATATGTATTCAGACTGCCCTCTATCAAATTATCATTTATGTGGATTCAACACATGCATTAGCTGTCCTTGTCTAAGCTCACTGCACTTACAAATTGTGTCACACTGAATGTTACCTGACAGGTGTATTTTCTTCACTGAGTATTGT